>NC_087341.1:14925000-15225833 GCF_037043105.1 Vanessa tameamea
ATGTAAAACAGTTTAAATCAAAGTTTTAAACCTGAAAAAGTGTAAAACAGATATTTTAAGACCAATCATAACAAAATATACGTATATACAAACATGAATAAATATATATCAACAATAATGTGGACTCTACCGAAAATTAAAGTGACAGTGACAAAACAAAATAAATAATATATTATTCTGTATGTGACTATTATCTTCTATCACTATAGATGTGATAGTGTGATACTAGAGAGTAAAGTCACATACAGAATAATAGTATTTTGTCTGTCTCTCAGAATGGATGTAGGGGTGGATCACGAGGCACTAAGGAGCTATTCCTCATTGAAATGACCATTAGCCAACAGGTTCGTCGTTTTCGAAAGAGTCTGTCGACATGCTGGATAGACTACAAGAAGGCCTATGATTCCGTGCCGCATACATGGCATAAATAAAATTGAGATTTTCTTTCAGCGTGAGTTCTCTCTCATTCGAAGGCCGAGTCAAACAAAATAGACAATTCTTTTAATTATGTTTTGTATAATCTTTAAAAACATATTATATTTTATTATACAGCAAAAATAGGCTTCTAATAGTTGTTAAAACATACGTTTCATGTGGTAAGCAGGTGGGTGAAAGACAACCTTTCTTCGGATCTTCTACAATAATGGTAGATTGGATTTTAATTTCGAATCAGCTTAATCCAGAACGCACGAATTAACATTTAATTATTATCGTTTAAGTTGTATACTTTTTAATATCCGTAACTAATAATTGAAATGAATTATGGATTATACATTTTAATTCAATCAACAAGACCAGGAAAACTGTACTTTATTAAAGTAGTTTTCTAGAGTTCGTACCAGCCTTCTTTTAAATTATTTTTCCATATCATGTAAGATAAACGTAAGTATTATGATTTTATCATTTATCATTATTTAAAATAATCCAATGTAAGCTATTAATTTCATCTATAAAAAAGGCATAAAAAGCCATAGTTTATAAAAATGTTATATAATAGTAAAAGACTGTGGAAACAACGAAATTAGCTTGATGAGGTCACGCGGTTTATAACGCGGGTTGGGCTGTTCTTTGGATAACGGCTACGAAGTTGCTACCGTGCTTTGAAATGCACGGGCTGACGCGATGGGGGACGAAAGAGCTATGGCCTTTAGATTGTGAATTATAGAACCTGCAACACGATTGTTTTATCTTGAAATCAGAATGCTTTTTCATTATTTTATAATGGTATCAAAAATCTAATAATATTTCACGATTTGCTATCAATGCTTTTTCATAACAATAACGATATATTTTTGGGTAAATTTTGCCTCTGATTTTTAAAACCTAGTTTATTAAACTGTTTCATAGCGAGGCTCGAAAATGACGTATAGTAAGAGCCACTTTTGTTATTTGTTAAAAGTAAAAACACGTCATTTAAATTGAACGAGAATGAAATCCAGCCACAGTTTGATATTTCCATTTTTCGCTGAAAATATTCAAAAGGATTTTTAACGTTCGCTATTTGCTCTTCAAAAAGGGTGAAAAATCAAATTATGACACTTTTGAAACTCACACTAGCTGGACTTTTATAATTAAAGATTATTGTCACTCTCTTTGTGAGTGGTCCAGTACTTTTAAACTTGATAACTAGATTTTGAGAGCCGTAACTCTTTTAGTGGCATAAAGGAATTTCTCTCATATACATAACATATTTTGGACGAAACGAGATATGCGAATGTCGTAGAATGTAAAAAAATATATTTCTGTTTAAATTATTATGCGTTAATTCGGTAACAATCTATGTATACGGAATGAAATTGAAGTTTCAGTTTCTTATTTCTTGAAAATTGCTTTTTATTATGTAATGTGAAAATGAAATATGTCTAACAACTGTTAGAACAAATAAGTAATTTTCTGGTCGTCTTACTATGATTGATTAGTAGATTACATATATTGCACAGCATAGAACTAGGCTTTGTATGAAGGGTCTGTGCCGCTGTATAGCTTAACGATAATTAGTAAGAACATAGTAAGAGATATATGATACTAAAAACCACTCTTTTTTTCGTCTATCTGCCTGTCTGTTTGTTTGGGCGTAGTCTTATTCTCTAAAATTCATCATCTGGGTAAGTTATTTTGATTTTAAGTGAGTCTGCAATTACCTCGACGGCCGATGAAACAAAAAAAAAATTTTTCTTTGAGACGACCCATGAACTTTCTACGCCGAAAAGAAGAAGAATTGAAGTCATACCGAAGTTTCGACCAGTTGAAAAAACAAGCAATGTCGTCAACTAGCTGCACAAAATTGACCAACTCGGAGATATTACTCTGACAACAAAGATCGCAAATTCGTAATGCAAATTTATTTAAGGGGTTTCGCCAGGGACTAGTCTACCGACTTCGTTGAACGATTGGAAGAGATTGGAAGAGCAAGTAATAAAATGAATCGAGCAACCATGGCTAAATACATACCTATATATTCAAAAATGACACTTTTAAGAATTGCAATATTGAAGGAGATGTTATTTCATGCATCATAAAGGGTCTACCCTTAGAAATACGGACGAACGCTAAAGCTATCAAGTACACCACACCACAGGAGCTCTATTATGGATACCTGTCACCATTAGAAAACTATAAACTATCGAGGCATCTAGAACGATGAAGAAATCTATCTGGAAACGAGGAAGTGTAGGAAGTTTCATCAGCGGAACAAATAAAACGGCTGGCGGGAAGTCTTCTGCAACGCGGCTACCGATCCTGCCTATCTCTGCTGCTGCTGCTATCGGCGCGTAGGACATGAAACGTGATACTGCTAAAACGAAACATCGACGCGAAAACAGCCAACGATTGGACCACGTGACCTCGAGCTGCTGGTTAGGATCTTCCTCATCGCAATAACGAGAAGAAAAAAAAAAAGTGAGCGGTATATTATACGTTACTTATACTGTATTCCAAGATGTCTATAAACAAAATCTGTGTGACCTGTATAAAAATATGTATATATATCTGTGTGATCTGTGTGACACACACAAAAAAAAAGAAAAAAATCTGTGTGATCTGTGTGAAACAAAAAAAAAAAGAAATCTGTGTGATCTGTGACAAAAAAAAAAATCTGTGTGATCTGTGTGTCAAAAAAATATATATATATATCTGTGTGATCTGTGTGACAAATATATATATATATATATATATATCTGTGTGATCTGTGTGACAAAAAAAAATATATGTGTGATCTGTGCGAAAAAAAAAAAACAAAAAAAAAAAATCTGTGATCTGTCTGCTACAAAAAAAATCTGTGTGATATGTCTGCTACAAAAAAAAAAAAAAATCTGTGTGATCTGTCTGCTACAAAAAAAAAAAAATCTGTGTGATCTGTCTGCTACAAAAAAAAAAAAAATCTGTGTGATCTGTCTGCTCCAAAAATAAAAAAATCTGTGTGATCTGTCTGCTACAAAAAAAAAAAAAAAATCTGTGTGATCTGTGTGACAAAAAAAAAAAAATATATATATCTGTGTGATCTGTGTGACAAAAAATATATATATATATATATATATATATATATATATATATCTGTGTGATCTGTGTGACACACAAAAAAAAAAAAATCTGTGATCTGTGCGAAAAAAAAAAAAAAACAAAAAAAAAAAGTCTGTGTGATCTGTGTGACAAAAAAATATATATCTGTGTGATCTGTGTGACATTAAAAAAAAAAAAAGAAATCTGTGTGATCTGTGCGAAAAAAAAAAAAAAAACAAAAAAAAGGCTGTGTGATCTGTGTGACAAAAAAATATATATCTGTGTGATCTGTGTGACACACAAAAAAAAAAATCTGTGTGATCTGTGTGACAAAAAAATATATATATATATATCTGTGTGAATTGTGCGAAAAAAAAAAAAAAAAACAAAAAAAAGAAAACTGTGTGATCTGTGTGACAAAAAAATATATATCTGTGTGATCTGTGTGACAAAAAAAAAATATATATATATATATATATATCTGTGTGATCTGTGTGACACACAAAAAAAAAAAAGAAATCTGTGTGATCTGTGCGAAAAAAAAAAAAACAAAAAAAAAAAACTGTGTGATCTGTGCGAAAAACAAAAAAAAAAAAGTCTGTGTGATCTGTGTGACAAAAAAATATATATCTGTGTGATCTGTGTGACATTAAAAAAAAAAAAAAGAAATCTGTGTGACCTGTGCGAAAAAAAAAAAAAAACAAAAAAAAAAGTCTGTGTGATCTGTGTGACAAAAAAATATATATATATATATATATCTGTGTGATCTGTGTGACACACAAAAAAAAAAAATCTGTGTGATCTGTCTGCTACAAAAAAAAAAAATCTGTGTGATCTGTGTGACAAAAAATATATATATATATCTATCTGTGTGATCTGTGTGACAAAAATATATATATATATATATCTGTGTGATCTGTGTGACACACAAAAAAAAAAAAGAAATCTGTGTGATCTGTGCGAAAAAAAAAAAAAACAAAAAAAAAAAAATCTGTGTAATCTGTGCGAAAAAAAAAAAAAAAAACTGATCTGTGTGACAAAAAAAAATATATCTGTGTGATCTGTGTGACACACAAAAAAAAAATCTGTGTGACAAAAATATATATATATATATATATATATCTGTGTGATCTGTGCGAAAAAAAAAAAAAAATCTGTGATCTGTGTGACAAAAAATATGTATATATATATATATATCTGTGTGATCTGTGTGACACACAAAAAAAAAAAGAAATCTGTGTGATCTGTGTGAAACAAAAAAAAAAATCTGTGTGATCTGTGTGACAAAAAAAATATATATATGTGTGATCTGTGTGACACAAAAAGAAAAAAATAAGCTGATAAGAACACCGGGCGTCGCGGGACGCGAACGCGGTTGCAGGATGGCCGAGTGTTACGAGACTAGCCCTAGCCTCCATACGGAGCTACGTCATAGGATATTATAAATATTATATTACAATTATTATTGTAATTAATTGATCAATAATTTGTACACCTTTAGTTAATATTATTTTATGGGATAACATTTAATACTGGCATGTAACACTATTTCTTATTTTAAAAATGATTGAGCTGTCATAAGGAAAACAATTGGATGATTGTGTGGGATTGTAAAGACATATAGAGAGATTGGAGCATCATTGTAAAAAACATAATTTTATTTTGCCATCCCGAACTACTGAAATTACAATTATTACCATGATGACATGTCATATGTCAGACTCGCTCTTTTTTTATAATTATTGCATAAAAATTTAGATCAAGACCCGATGAACATATTTTTATTTTAGGGATTCCATGTCACCTTACAAATATTTTTGTAAATGGAATATATTAGTCATAATCTGCTTCTACGATTAATATGAACAAATTTAACCGAAGTGACATTCATTTAATATTTATGTTACCTTAATAATTATTTTTTTCAAAAATCTAAGCTGGTTACAAGTACGGTCATGTTTGATAAAGGCAAGTGTTTCCCAGTAATATAATGACTGACTGCTGTTACGATTTTTACCTGACCCTACAAAAAGACTCTCTTGAAAAAGTCAAGAGACTTATAATTACTATACATTTGAATTTGAGTTGTTTGTCCCGTCAATTTTATGTCATTATTCAATTATTGTATTTGATGTTAAATAATTATTTATAAATGCATGTATCAAATTATAATTTAGTGTATCATACAACATTCAGAATGTGACCATCATCGTAAAGACATTATATTATTATATGCTGTATGCGTGTTATGTATCTACAACACAACACAGATTGTAATTGGAAAAATTCATCTAAATCCTGCCCGTAGCCCGTAGCGCGTAGCGTAATAGACGCTCTGTGACACTGTGCTAATACTGCACTACAAAACATTTGTAGATTTAGATCGTCCATGCGTGTGATTTCGTATGACTTTATGTGTGTGCATATGCATTCATGTGAGTCTGTGCGTGACTAAGTATCCGTGTACATATGATATATGACTGATTGTTTAAGATAGGGTTGACCTTGTGTCATTTTTTTGTATGAGAGTGCGTGTCTGTGTATTACTAAGTGTAACTATATGTACCCGTTTGTGATCTTGTGTGATTATGTGTAACATATGTAACGATGTGTGCATTTGTGTGACTGCGTGTACATATACTTGAATATGTGAGTGTGGGTGATTGTTTGTTGCTTTTTTTAAGTTATAAGCTATGTGTGTCTGTGTGGGACTGTGCGTCAAATAAATATCTGTGTAACGGGTTTTCTACGTGAGACATTGCTGACATTGTGTTGTGATCAGTATGAATAATTTCAGGACAATTAATTAATTAGATTACTATAAAAAGTTAATACACATTTTTTATTTACGCATAAAATACTTTTTTACAATTTTATTAACATATACAATATGGTTTTAAGTTTTAAAGTTAAATTATTTAAATAAATTTATATTCAATATCGAATTTAAAAACATAATTGAATATTATTATTAAATGTTATTTTATTTTATTTCATTTTATAAATTAAAAAGTCAATGATGAATTTGTTTAATTTTATAGACGTTGGTAATATAACACTTTACAGATACAGAAAGTGTTAATTAATTAATTATTAGTATATTAAGAAATATTAACTTAAAAAAAAAAATATCTGTATGTGTAAAATAAATAATTTATTTAAATCGACCATATCTAGATTACGCTATATGATAAAAAACAGTTACCGAAATTAAGAAATGAATTTCGGCCCGCTCCGACGCTTATTAACATAGATTTACATTTTCCGCCGGCAATTTGTATGTTTTGATAAAAAAAAAAACGCTACACGGCGAAACATTCGGTTAACGGTCTTAACGGTTTTTTAAGTCTTCTAATTTTTAGGATTAACTGATGATGATTTTATTATTAATTTTTATTTTAGTAACCTTGTATTTATCCGTCGATTTTAGTTTTTTGTCTCGTTAAGTTAAGCACTTTGAGCGAGTTGTAAAAACTTTAAGGGAACTACCTTTCGCGGTACTTTATAAAAATTGTTAACAGAATATTTATTTATGGAAAATCGAAGTTTAATAATACTTTAGAACTATATTAGGGTTAGAACTATATTTTCTATAATTTTATATTCTATTAGAAGGAGGAGATTTTCGCGGCTTAACACTTTACAAACTTTAAAAAATAAATTATAAAAATTAAATAAAACTTTATTGATAAATTATTTTATAGTTTAATAAGAAATTTTCAAAAATTGAAATATTTTATGTTTAAATGAAACTTTTTTTATGAAAAAAAACAATTAAGTAATTCGCGATTTTTTAAGAAAACTGTTTAAAAGAGATTTATATTTTTTTTAATTTTTAAAATATTTTTCACTTTTTCACTAACTTAAACTTACCTTTGTTCTGAGCAGCTCTGGTTCGAGGGGTTGCTCGTAGCGCGTCGGCGGCCGGTGGAGTTCTTCTGGTGCCGAGGGTAGTCCACCCCTGGTTTATATATCATCCGGACCTGCGCCGGTTACCTGCGCATCTTACCTCCTCACCTCTAACCCACCTACTGGATTTATCTATCTTTTATTATAAATATTTGACCAAACACTGATTTAAATCGCTCGAGTTTGAGTTTGAAAAAGTAATGTTTTAAATTTTATAAAGAGGAAAATGAAAAAGTTCCCAAACCAAGTTCTATATTGGATTAACACGTCTGTTTTTTTTTAACTAAGTAATTTGAAAATTTCTTAAACTTGTTACTTACGAATAATTTTACAGAGATATTTGTAGACTTCAAATTATAATAAAGTTATATTAATTAGTATAATCATTATTTATGAACTTCTTAAAATTATAACGTTATTATTGCAATAAAAAACTAAAGAGAATAAATACAGTACATTTTATGCAATATTGTTTGTTTGTTTTTAGTATATTTTAGCGCGTGAGGCTTAACCGAATATATAAGTAGGCCTTTTATGCTTTTGAGCTTATAAGTCATCTTGAACTTAACGGTGAAAGTAAATATTGCGAATAAGAGTAAGCAGAAGATGATATAACACGTCCCACGTCCACGATAGCATGTCCCATCATCTCTTACTGGATCATCGTGTTGGAATAAAGACCAAACTTTAGCCTTTAAGCTTTTAAGCTTTTCTTCTTTAGAAAAGAGCAGGTTTACCCAGCAGTGGGATATTTACGGGCTCTTGGATACTTTACTATAGGTGAATTTCGATTGTATTTTAATAACGGCACTTTATAAATACAATGTCTTTCTTAAAATATTTTTTTTATTTAAATTAAACATTTCGCTTAGTTTTATTAATAATTACATATAAAATATTATCATTTCTACATTTTAATGTGGAAATTGAAATTTAACGTATTGCTTTCCCGTTATCAACCAATACGAATCTAACAGT
Source organism: Vanessa tameamea (assembly GCF_037043105.1). Classification (NCBI taxonomy): domain Eukaryota; kingdom Metazoa; phylum Arthropoda; class Insecta; order Lepidoptera; family Nymphalidae; genus Vanessa; species Vanessa tameamea. The sequence continues at coordinate 14,933,386 of NC_087341.1, forward strand.
ACCTTGTTTAAAACGTCCGACGGCAAAACGAACTTCAGGAACGGGATCCGACGGGAACTCTCTCAAAAAAGTAACAGCGCTCTAAACAAACTATTTAACGACTTTGGTTTAATAGAAGGCCTTAAGGACAAAACTAAGGTTTTTAGGAAGAACAATGAATGAAAAAGAGAAACGTTTTCATTGTTTAATTATTTTGTTATAACATGTAATAGAATGTTGTTACGAAAGAAATTTCTTAAGAAATCACGTGTCAGAATAATAATTTCAAAAATAGATGTATGGTGTGAAACAGTTATTATTGTCCTTTACCACCCGAAAATTCTAGTTCAGTAGTCTCGGTTAGAATGTAAATTGTAATCGATACTAAAATTGTATGCTTAGTTTGTGAAGATCAAAAACATTCGAAGAATTATGACAACTGTGGCTGTAAGAATTTGGTATGTTAGGTATTATCAACACACAATTTTATACAAAACTACGACTTTATTAAAAAATGACGAGAATCTGACATAAACAAGCTTTTTCGAGGTTATAACATAAACCGTAAGTCCCAACGACTTACATCCGTGATTCGTATACTAAGACTTGCACCCCTCAAATGTTATACATATGTTCTCTAAACTAACGGCCTTGCGATTTAAAATATTTTTCTATTACATCCCTTTTTTATAACCAATGCGTCATGTAAGTCCAATTTATTTTTAAAATTTTATTATAATACAAATAAGACGTTGGACGAGCACATAAACATTTTATAATCTCTTTTTAACTTGACATTTTTAGCTAATACGAAAGATTGAAGGAAACCAAAAGAATATTTTCTAAGCGTCGAATTATTAAAGAACAATATTTAGTGGTAGGGCTATATACTTAACGGTGAAAGTAAATATTGCGAATAAGAGTAAGCAGGAGATGATAAAACACTGCCGCATGTTTTTCATCTCTTACTGGATCATCGTGTTGGAATAAAGCCCAAACTTTAGCCTTTAAGCTTTTAAGCTTTCCTTCTTTAGAAAAGAGCAGGTTTACCCAGCAGTGGGATATTTACGGGCTCTTGGATACTTTACTATAGGTGAATTTCGATTGTATTTTAATAACGGCACTTTATAAATACAATGTCTTTCTTAAAATATTTTTTTTTAATTTAAATTAAACATTTCGCTTAGTTTTATTAATAATTACATATAAAATATTATTATTTCTACATTTTAATGTGGAAACTGAAATTTAACGTATTACTTTCCCGTTGTCAACCAATACGACTCTAACAGTATTTTGTTTAAAACGTCCGACGGCAAAACGAACTTCAGGAACGGGATCCGTCGGCAACTCTCCAAAAATGTAACAGCGCTCTAAACAAACTATATCGACTTTGGTTTAATAAAAGGCCTTAAGGACAAAACTAAGGTTTTTAGAAACGTTTTCAGTGTTTAACTCTTTTGCTATAACATCTAACAGAATGTTGTTAGAATAATAATTTGGTGAAATAATGACTCATACTCATAATTTCACCTGAAATAATATTTTCAAAAGGTCGAATTATTATATTTATGTATATTATATTTTTTGGTATGGCTACATATAAATATAACCATTCATTTTCTCAACGATATTCTTTCTCGTTATAATTATTGAATTAATGATTCAAACTGATAAAAAATGATATTTTAGATACTTGGAATTCAAATATAATTTCCTGTGTATATGTGATTCACGCTTATTGTTTCACGATTCTTTTGTTTAACTAATTGTTAAAATTATTCAATATCATAAATTGGCCGAAAAGTTATTTCTTGTTTTGTTAAAAAATCATATTAACCGAAAAAATTAATCCATCTTACCTCTTCGCAATTAAGTCCGCAATCCTAAGAAAATAATAATACATTTAAGGAAAACCTCTTCCTTAACAAGACTTTAAGATAAGTTTAATTGAATCACAGCTTGAATTGTTTCTATATATATTTATAGACATAAATCTATCACAGGATCTCCTCGAGTCTCATCGCGACACTTAGATCAAACAAGGATCCTGTAATTAATGAAAACTTTGAAATTTGGAATACTTTAAGGTATCGCATTTTAATTATAAAGTTTTTTTTTATTATTATATTTTTATTATAATCCGATCAAATTAAAAATGATTACCAGCTTTAACTTAACATCAGCAGTTACATACTATGTGTCAAATTTTAATTAAATTTAATAGAATTTTAAAATCATACCATCGATTAATGTACAATTTATTACCTACTTCTCTTGCTGGTGATAAAATGGCAATTTGCCTGTCAATTACTATATTCAAAAAATGTTTCGTTCGGGATCGTAAAATTGTCTAATTCACAATTTTGTCTGTCTAATCTGTCTTACTCATACATTTACCCTACTATCTATTTCGTTGCCTTCTGATCCGTAACAAGTAACCAATTTTAGCGTCCTGATAATGAAAATATGTATACGTGTTCTTTATGTATGTATAACAAGCAAGCTACGATCTACTAAATATCCGTTACCAAAAAGACAAATAAGAAATACTTTTTTGTAACTGCAAAATACTGTAAAAATTGCTTTTTAAATTTGACTCTGAAAATTTTCCTACCGTTACAATGATATACCTTATTGGTTATTTCGTGTCGTCAGAATGCCAGTGAACGCATTTCTCTGGAGGATTGATATTAAATCCAACTATGTTCTATTGTTCAGGTCGTTTGATATAAGTAACTGTATAAAGTTACATGTCTCGTGAAAAAGCTTTCTTACGAAATATTAGTCTTTCCTTATATAACCCGTTATGATATTCTTTAATGATTGAGTTAATGATAACATCATTTCTACAGAATTGTTTTATTGGATATGTGTTTATCGAATTGTATTTCAAAAATCATATAAAATCGCTAGACTAAGTATTATTCACAATTTCATAATAGAATCTGCTGTTAATCCGTATTGCATCGAAGCTTTAAAGGTGTATACAAGTAAGCTTAAACACTCAGCTCTTACCTACGTACTAATGAACGCTAGTACTAAAATAGCTCTCGTTACCGCCGACGATGATTAAAGCAAATCCATTATCCGTCTGGTTAATCAATATGATTTCAGTTTGTAAATTAAGGTTTGTTAATTAATGTGTTGTCTGGCGAATATATGTGCGACAAGTACAATCATAAATATGTTTTTTAATTTATATAATATTTTGACCAGTCATAAGAAGGATCTGGATCTGGACTGTATGTTGCCGTTCAATCCCGGACAAACTAAGTGTTCAGGAATTTTATTTGTGTTTATAATTCATCTCCTTAGTGAAGGAAAATGTCTCTGTGTCCACCGTGATTGGAGTGTCGTGGTGAACTATGCTCTAAGACTTCTCATAAGGAGAGGCCAGCGATTGATATAGTAATACGTGTTCGTGTTAAAAAAAAGAGTAATTACGTATCAACGCAACCGCAGCCAAAAATATATTCTGCAAATGCATCGCTATTAGTTTAAGTTAGGTTTTATTTATTCAATACATATAAAAAAAATAAACCTGTCCTATATTGATTGGTGCGGTGGCGTTAATACTTAAGTACCAAAGAAAATTACGATTTATTCATATGTTTATTATAATTTTTATGAACCAGGGTTGTTGTAAATATATATTATTATATTGTAGCGATATAAAATTATACATAATATAACTAGAGACGGTATCGTTATCGACGGTGTTTTGTTATTGTAATTGGTTAATTATTTATTCGTTATCACTTATTGATTCATAGCTTCGTATATTGCGTATATAATCTTAGTAAAACGATTATGTAATCGATAAAAAAAGAACCGAATAAGATTAAAAATAATTATATTTTTAAATAAATATCTTGTAAAACAAATTTTATTTATAAAATTTACAAAAAAGTTTTTATTTTTTTAAATATTTTCGTACAGCATATGAAATAATAATCTAATTATTATTTACTACTACATAATAGCTATAATCTATCTAATTGTAAGTATTCAGATTCATTCAGATCTGATTATCAATTTGATCTGATCTGAATTATATATAGGTATACTTTAATTATAATAATGCTTGTTTGCATTGCACTGAAGTATAATTATATGTAAGTATATAAAGTATTACTTATATACTTATGGGCGACTTCAACGCTAAGGTGGGAGCACCTAAAGATAACGAGGATCTGGTTGTGAAAAAACACGGACACGGCATAATGAATAGTAGGGCCCAAAAACTCGTAAAAACTCGTAAACTTTGCGCTTGAACACAAGTTGACAATAATAAATAGTTGTTTAAGAAAAACCCCAATCAAAAATGGACTTGGAAGTCGCCGAATGGACTACACAAAAATGAGATAGACTACATTCTCACAAACCGCCCAAGATCATTTACGAACCTCGAAGTTTTAAACCTGAAATACCTATCTGCCAACGTATTATCAGAGGAACACTAATGCTCTCTAAACATAAACTAAGCAGAACCAGATTTAATAATAAAACAGGTTATCAACTTAAAAGTGAAGATGAAATAATAAAGTATAAGAACATGCTGACATTAAAACTATCAGAGCCAACAAATCACCTAGAAAAAGAAACGGTACAAACTTGCTACGACAAAATTAAAAATGCTATGTCTGAGAGCCTGAAATGTGCACAAATAAACAAGGGAAACGAAAACCAAAAAATAATACAGGAAAGAACAGAAAAACTACTACAAAGAAGAAAAGCCCTACAGTCAACCAAAAACAAAACTCGAAACGAGAAAAACGAATTCTCTGCCTTATACAAATTAGTCAATAAATATATAAAAAAGATTATTCTAACCACAGACACTATACTGAGACACCTACAGCTTTGCGGCAGCACGAAGAAACCTATTAAGGAACTCCGTACAAATACTTCTTGGATAAAAGAATTAAAAAATCGGAACAAGGATATATGTAAACGAATTGACATTATAAGAACTGCTACGGAGTTTTTATCGAAAATTATACATTGACAAAAATAAAAACATAACAGCACCAAATAACAACAAAGAAGACAATTGTAAAGACTATTTAGAGATCAATGAGTCCGAAGTTATAGAAACAATTAAAAAATAAGTTTTTTAATTGTTTCTATATAGCTGAGAAATATCCAGGCTCTGACAACATCACAAACGAAGCGATAATAACTGCCCAGTCAATTTTGGCTGCACCGTTAGCCAAACTATTCCACCTGATACTACAAAGCTCTGAAACTCCCACTGAATGGTCGGAAGCAAATATTACACTATTGTATAAAAAAGGAGACCCCAAGAATGTTGAAAATTATAGACCAATCAGCCTACTACCCAGCCTACAATTATAAACAAAAGAATAACTACAACACTATAAACAAAATAACCGGTAGAGCAAGCGGGCTTCAGGAAAGGTTTTTCCACAATCGACCACATCCACACAATTGAGCTAGTCAAAGAAAAATACCAAGAACAGCAGATGACTCTATATTTGGCTTTTGTTGATTACCAAAAAGCTTTCGACTCCGTTTCACACAATAGCATATGGGAAAGCTTGGTAGAGCAAGGAGTGGAGGAAGTATACATAAAAGCTATTCAAAGTATATACAATAACAATAAAGGTAGTATCAATCTCAAGACAATCGGCCCGTCTTTTCCTATAAAAAGAGGAGTAAGGGAGACCCACTTTCTCCCATACTATTTATATCAATCCTGGAAAATATATAAAAGGTAATTATTTAAGTCATCTTAGGTTCGCAGACGACCTAGTCCTTCTATCAGAGACAGCCGGCCAGATGCAAGACATGATAGAGTCTCTACACGAAGCCAGTACTAAGGTCACCGACAGGCAAGAGAAGCCGAGGTAGACCACTAACTAGATGGGAAGATGATCTCAGACGGACAGCCGGCCCAAACTGGACTGTCTTAGCAAGAGATAGAGATGTATGGGCATCTTTGGAGGAGGCCTTTACCCAAAACGGGGTTCATGCTGACTAAATCTATTTACTATAACAATAACATGTTTTCTTTTTGTAAAAAAGTTAAATTCATAACTAAAAAGCCTAATTTTTAAGTACTTACTACAATTAAAATTACTAACCAAATACATACATTATACTTTTTCTTATATAGATATAGATTCACAATGCATTCAAACTTGTAATATTAAATATGTAAAAGCAAGAAATAAATGGCTTATAATAATATAAAATATACGTGTGTAGTATACTATTATACAAATAACTAAAAGTCATATATCGCAAGTTCTGTTTAATAATTTCAAAGTTTAAACAGGTGTCATGACCAGACACCGGCTTAATATTCTGTCGTATTTCAGGCAAAGCGTTTTAATCGTGTTATATTGAACTGGGTAGGTACAACTGGCAGGGTAGCTGAAAGGTATTGAAGAGAATATGAATTTCATAAAGTAGTATGTCAGTGTAATTACAGGCACCACGGAGATATTTTTTTAGTTTTTAGACGAAGTTTGATGCCGCAATGGTGATGTACAGGAATGGTTTATATTATAAACAAATTGGTGGTGTTACCAGCCGATGGCTAATTTGCCGGACGGTTTTGTTGGAAATAAGTTGCTTTCGCGACATATTATGTTTTAAATAACACAATGAAAAAAACATATTCGTTATTTAATTCGGAATATCGTTATTAAAAAAAAAGTTTAAATAATATTATATGAAACCGTATACAATAGAAAGAGATGGAGAGAAAGAGAAAGAGAGGAGAAGGTCGTCTGGACGCTTTTTCGATCTACTTTAGGCCGCTTAAAATAACTTGTTCCAAATAGGAAAGATAGATAGTATACAAAATTAACGCGTTCCAAATATTAGTTATTCGTTGCATTAATTATTGTTTTTATTGTTTTAAAATGGGATCTTTTTTAAAATAATCGAATGCGGTTAAAAAATTCAAAAAAGTAATAAGTTAAATAATATAATAAAAATAAACCAAGTCTGATTTTTAAACCAAATGGAAAACCGAACCAAATATATTTTGCTATTCGTCAAATCATTCCATTTCACTGCCATATCGGGGGAGTTAAAGCTTTAAGTCTGTAGACGAAAAACGTAATCCACTATATTGCAACGCGCGGCCATTTTGAACAAACTATAATATTCACTACACGAGACTTTTGTTCATCAGCAAAAATTTGTATTAAATGTACACTCTTGTAGATATAATACTATTAACGTGTGTACTTAAATAAAACCCTGTAAAGAAAAACTTTTCTTGTTTCCAACTGCCTCATGGGAATATTACGAAAGCAATCGAAGATGCTGAATAGCGAAATTTAAAGAAAGGGTGCCAGTCCAGCGGGTCGGTTTTGCGTGTTGCACGCGATTGGCCCATAAATAAACTTCGACATGACGTCAAACAGCAGAACCTCATAACGCTATAGCAGGCTAATCCTGTGTCTATAACGACGTTACATAGCTGGAGAGCTTGTGTATTTGTACACTAATCTCGAGCTAGCAATCCGATTAGATCCGATAGTTCTCCTTTGCACTTTGCCCCTTTGCGGAGAGAGGATAAGCTATTTAATTTTACGATACCACAACTATTGTATCATCCTTCAATTAGATGTACCGATGGTTTCTCTTATAGCTTACGTTACATATAAGCATAAGTCTTAAATCTTAAGCCTAGTAAAGAACATTAAAATAAAAGGAATTGCATCAATATACATATATGAGTTTTATTTAGACGGCTAACGATCAGAAATACAGGAAAATAAAAAAATAGAACGTGCTCTTTGTCTTAGTATTTTCCGATACCATTTCTTAGACAAAGCGATTTTCTAATAACTCAACGGCCCAAGAGTCAACCGGTAATCATTGGCTATAATATGCGCCAGGCTGTTATCAAGCTATATATCGTGATAGTAGTGATGTTCCTTAGCGATAGGGTACATAAATTTATTACCTTAGCGAAGTTTTCGTCGATCACATATATATATAATAACCTGTTCATATTCCGTTATCAGTACCTTTTCTGCATAATGTTCTTTGACGCCTAATTAAGTATTGATAAATATTTGTTTTCAATACCTACGTAATGATTTTTTTTAATATAATATATATATATATTGTATATTTGTCAGTTCTTATCAATTCAATCAGATCAATTAAATTGTTTTGTTTTTTTTTTTTATGTAACTATTAACTAACGAGCAAGAGGCTCACCTAATGAAACGTAACTACCATAGAAATATGCAACAATTGCAAGTACGTTACCGACCTTTGAAGGATATGTAGTCTTTTTTAAGGTTCATAAATTGTATCGGTTCGGAAACACAGCCGGCATAAGATGTGGTATAATTAATATGTTCAAATATTTTTTACTGTATTGATTAAATCGAATGTTTTTTTTTAATTTAACAACGTCCACTTGGTCACAGTTATCCGTGCCTTTTTTACATTCAACTTTAATACATTTTATCGTTAAATTTGTATATTATTACTAAACATCAGCAAATCTGGACTTCGACCTAGTCGTCTTCTTCGACGGCGAGACTCACACTGACTTATATACTTTTTTCTTTTTTTTTATACATTATAATTACGATAAATTGGAACGAATTCCTATATTAGTTCTTATTAACTTTCTTTGTGTCAAACAAGTAAAGCTAAACTTTGCTTTTATATAAACTTTATATTATACTATAAATAGGCAAAGACAAAATAGATAAAATTCATGACTTTTTCTCCTCTGTTTGCCAACCGTATAATTTTATTTAGCTATTGAGAAGCGAAAATGAAGCAGAAATGAGAATAAAGACAAAATGTGTTCAAAACTTCCAACTTTATGTTTTCGTCAAATTTTCAATAATGATTACAGTTTATTTTCGACCACTGTGCGAACAGACCACTGTGCGAAGGACCAATAAAGCGACCAAATTTTTTTTCTACGTTAATGTTATAGAACCAATCCCTTTATGTTCTTAGTTACTTAGAAGTTAGATGATAGTAACAATAATAAGAATAAGAGATAAAATTTACACAGTATTTGCTTCCTGACGGAACTTTGTAGTCTCATTTTTAAAGCTTTAAACATGACGCTGTAATGACGGGTTTTCGATTTCGATCGCCTTCAGTCTATTTCTTTTATTGTAAATTGTAGAAGATTATGAAATTCCATAAGGAAAACCACGATGAGTTGCTCTCGCTGGTTATACTCGGATCGTGGCGTTTTTTCTCTTTTACTAGTTATTGTTATTTTTAAGTAATGAATACTTCAATATTAAATAAATGTTTTTTCGGCAGTAAGGCTTAGTGCAGCCAGGGTGGATACCGCCCACTCAACCATTATTTTACCATCAATATTTGTATTGCTGTGTCCCTGTTTGAAGGGTGAATGAATCAATGCAATTAATTTAAGAAACATAACATCTTCAGATAAGTGGTTAAATTAGGTTTGCTTTAAATTTCTTCCATTACGAGTATTATTTGACCAACGAAATTCCGTTAAACGTATAAATAAGTTCTACTAACTTAAATAAATATAATAAGCCATAATGTGATAAATACCTCGTAACTTTCTGGAAATTGATGTTTTTTTCTTGACGTGGAATCTTGGTACTTTAACTGCATAGGCATCGGATCCTCTCCGGACACCGCGCGTTGATACGATAGCCTCCGACCCTTGTTATCGGGTATTTGGCTGTACAATTCATTTTCTGGTATACTAGAAAAATCTTGGTAGGAATGACAGGTCTGCATCTCGTTATGCTCGTCTTGTATATTTCTTAGCGTGGAATTAGCTAAACATTCGCTTGCGATCCATGTCACTCTAAAAAAAAATATATATATACAATTATGGTTATAATTAAATTCTTTACTCTATATGAAAAATCATACTATTTGCAACAATTCGACAAATTCAAGCAAGAGATCCAAACTGGATTATCTCATATAAGCGATTGAATCCGAGAAAACAGATTGTAACATCTTTGCAAAAAAATATTTTCAGAGAATCAGGGATTTTTGCGACCTTAATATTGGAGGTTGAATGTGAGCTCCCGAGTGGATAAATTACGCATCATTCAAGAGATCCCGACTCGCTATTGTGAGTAAATTATATATGAATTAATGTAGACATACTCTCTTAACTGTCATGTGAATAGACATCTTCGCTTATCGTTCATATTAACTAATGGTTAGTTAACTATATAAAAACATATTAACTTTTAAATAAATATTTTTCCTCTAGTCTTAAAATATTAAATTATCAATATGTCTTGTTTGGATTTTATAATACAGTTACAATGTAAAGTTAACAATATGTACCTATTTGATCGAGATGCCTTTCTGCTTTGCTGGCGGAACGGAGCGTCCAGTCCGGAACTCATCGAGATAGCCCGAGAGTTCAACATTGCTTCTTTTAAATAAAACTCGTTTAAGCCTGTATAAAATTTATATTTAGAAAATCAATAAAATAATATATTTCTTCTCTCCTACAACCAATGTGGGTCATTACACTAACTAAAATTATAAATACATATTAATTATTTATTTTTTCAATGGTAAAAAAAATGGCAAACGCATTTACCTTTAAATAAATATTAAGTTTTTTTACAACAAATTATACCGGGCCTTGTGGTAAATAAACATTCGAAAATCTATAACGAACTTGTTACTTCTTTCAGTTCTATAGGCTGAATCTGTGTATGTTATATATATGTGTTAACATCTAAACTGAATTTAATTGATTAATTACAGTTTGAACTCGGACATCATGGTATTTTTATATCAATTTACCACGCCACATTAAAACAGCATGGTGAATTTATCCTCTTGTGTTTTGATAATTTCACTAATTAAATAGTTAATTTTTGTTAAATAAATAGGTATATTTAAATTACAGACACAAGTTTATTTGTATAGATATAAACAAAAGACTGAAAGAGTGAAAGTCGAAATTTCGATAAGGAGCAGTTGGTATGTTAAAGTATCTTTACGCTTACTTGGACTCTTTATGGTATACCCTTATATACTCTAGCAATGCCTTCTTACAAAAATAAACCACAGAGTAATTTGTTACATATCTTCTAGTTTACAAAATATTCGAATGTTACTTTTAAAAAAAAACTTACTGTGTACGCTATTAGAATTGGAGTGTAATTCTTCAGAATCCGCCCTATTTAGACCATGCAGTGCAGGCTGGCTTCCAGCTAGGCTGTTTTGTGATGACGAGCTCGGCAGGTTTCCGCTCTGCATCAATGATAAGCTGGAGGTACTGCGCACTATTGGAGACGGTGGTATTTGCAAACTTGATCTGCTTCCATGTGGCTCCTTAAATGACAAACTATTTACTGTTCCTGACAATAAAAGCACATCAATTTTCAAATTTAAAACAGGTAATTTTGATTTGCTTTTATGAAATACTCGCTGACTCGGCCAGACGTTGATGTGTCTACATTATACCTTGAATTGTATTGTATGATAATGTTTATCTAAAAACCTTCTCTGAAACATGCTGTCCATAATGGTACAAATTTCATGTCAAAATATTCATTCTTTATTCTGAAATCGTCCCTACATTTCATACAAATACGAGTTTATTTTTTGATTGTGGCATATTATACATTTCGTTTCAAGGTTATTAAAGAAATATTTATTACTTCAAACACATATAAGTTCTTAGTTTACAAATATTCTTTATCAGTTACCGATAGAATTAACATTAACTCAACTATAAAATTGATAAAGATATCAGTAGTTGTGAAAATACGGTTTGTCAGTGAATATACGAGAATGTGTTAAAAATTATTCATTTTCGGCGTTTTTGTTAACTCGCAAAGTGAAGGTGAAATTTTGTAATTGATTTCGAACGAACTTCCTGTTAACTAACGATTCTATGACAACGGAAAATAATTAATTCGAAATACAATCATTTACAATTTATTAATCAAATATTATAAGTTAAAATAATTCGGATTCTTTATAAAAACGGTAACTTTATTAATAAAATATTACGGATTTTTTTTAAAAGAAAATAGTGTACCAAAACTATTTACTATTTGAAACCAGTAAACTATCAAATTAAAAACAGTATATAATGCCCATAAAAAACTAATTGCAGTAACGTTTCAAGTGTTATTGATTATATAAGAAAACACTCGGTCACCTGATCCTGTAGTGGTGGACATTTCGTTTCACTAGTTTCACTAATATTACACTTATCGTTTAATGATTGAAGTGAAACTGACATCGAACCACGACGTTGTAAAAAACTATTTTGTCTTCTAAACATTTCGGTCGTGTTTCTTACAAAACTGTCCATTTTCTTTCTAAAGAATGAATATTTCCTTTCAAGTGGAGATTTCCCGATTGTATGTAAATCTAATTCAGATTGCGAAAAACCATCTTGTCTAGATAACATAGTATGGTCTAGGGATAATTTTCTATCTCGATTCTTTTCAATAAGTTTTCCATTCGATAAAGACGCAGTTAAATTAGCAATTTCATCATTATCGTCTATATCGCTTTGAGAATTATTTAGAGAATTATTTTTTTCACTTTGAGCCTCATTTTGAGTATCATCACTTGCTTCTGATATTTCAATTTTGTTTATATTTAAAATTTCTGGAGATAATTCATTTTCACTGGTATTCACTTCTTTTTCAACGTGATCTTCTAAATCAGCTTTCGTGACATCCACGTCTGGATTAAATGCACTTAGAGGTTCGATTGAATTTTGATTGTTTGAAGATTCTTCAAAACAATCCTCCTCGTTAAAATCTTTGCTATTCATTATTTGGCTACCAGGTGGACCTTTTAACCTCATACTACTATTCATTTTGACAGTTCGTAATATTTCCTTTATCTTAAGGTTTTCCTTTATACTTTTCACGTCAGTAATAAATAGACTTTGTTTATCTTTACCACTATCCTTCACTTGTTTTTCTTTTTTTAACTTCTGCTTCAATCTATCCATATTCACACATTAAAATAATTATCATCAAAACACTTGAAATTCACTTTACACAACAAAGGACAAAATTTCCTAAACTATTCCACATGGCTATTGAAATAGTTATCAGCTGCGAGCGCTAACGTCACACCTGTATAAATCGTTTAATCGCAGTGGAGCTATTGTGACGATAACACTTTATCGCTATATCTCACACGGAATAACTTTAACAGGTTAACGAATACTAGAAAATTTAAGATTAAATATAAGTATTGTATCACAATATTGGGGGCGTCATTACGCGGCTTATTTTATAAATATAATCGTATTATTAACCGTATGAACACAGTTGTCTTCGAATGATTTCAATTAAATCCACAAAACTAGATAATATACAAATGATATCGAACTCCTTGAGATTATCATTGATAATATTTCACATATAGGTACTTATTTTTATCGTTTTATCTGGAACTAGTGATATTTATAAAAATAACAATGTACGCATTAAAATGGTATTCTACTTCATCTACGCGCTAAATATTATCGATATTGCGGAGTACTTACATTTGTTTTGTAATTAGTTAAAGGCCAGACGTCGTCAGTCGGTACAGGTAATAAAATGTTATAGTATCTAGTTTTTGAGCTCAGTTGTGTTCGTCAATAAAATAATATTTTGTACGACGGCATTGCACGGTATATTATTGAAAAGAGGAAATTATTACAAATATGTGTCTTTATCTGATGATTTACCTAAATGTTCAATAAATTATATATATAGTTGTCACAAGGCCAATTTAATAATATTCAATAATTTCATATTAAATAATATACATTATTATATATATGATATGCATATCATATATCGAGCTACTCTACAATCATATATTTTATTGAATAGGACGCTATTAAAAAAGGTTATAATAAGGCCGAATCTTCTTATCCTTTATACATATAATACATATACGAGAACCTGAAATTCATGCTTGTCAAAACGGATGAAACTGCGAAGCACTGCTTCATATATTATAATAATATTTTATACTATAAAACTGTCTCTGAAACGCGCTGTGATGTTTGGTATATTGTTTAAGTATAATTATTTTTATAATTAAATATTACAAAAAAATTACTCTTATTAACATAAGTATATAAACTGTCCCGGAATCGTCCACGTGAAATAAAAATTTTATTTACTTCCCGATCGCAGCGCCACCTACAGGGTCCAATCTAAACCACCCAGGGACCCCGAATGAGAATGATGATGAATGATATATTCGAATACAAACAAATCATTTAATCGAAGTCTGCAAAACAGGAAGAGTGCAGTTATATTACGTACAATCTTCTTTACATTGTATAAAACAAAGTCGCTTTCTCTGTCCCTATGTCCCTTTGTACGCTTAAATCTTTAATACTACGCACCGGATTTTGATGCGGTTTTTTTTAATAGATAGAGTGATTCGAGAGGAAGGTTTTTGTATATAATACATAAACAATATAGTTAAGTAACACTGATAATTTTAAAAGTTTCTAATGTGATGTCGTAAATTTATAAATTTTTTGCGCTTACGTTGTAAACATTGGCTGAACACTATGAGATAGATCAAAATAATGTACTACAGAATTATACACCTCAAAATTGTCTACAAAAAAGTCCGCGATGATATTTGTCTATCTGTAAGTGATAACCCACAATAACATTTTCTTGTTATTTATTTTTTACCACAAACATTGACTAATTTTCGAAGCGATTTTAACCTATACAGCATTTATCCTTATCCAATGAAATACCTTAAATACATTGTTAATTTAATATTGATCTATATGGCCCTTTACAGCATATGATTTAAACGAATATTTTCGAAGATATTACAGATTTAAAAATTGCGGAACGTAGCGTTTGCGGTGGTACCGGCCGGCCGCGGCCGGGGCGGCGGGAGCGTACTATAGGCGCGTCGGAGGCCGCGGTTCTCCCTGTAGCACTTTGAATTTAGCAGCGATCGGACGCCGTTATTATCGGAGCTCTCTAGCGATTGAAATAACAAGCCATACTTCCATACTAATATTATAAATGCGAAATTAACTTTGTCTGTCTGTCTGTCTCGCTTTCACGCCAAAACTACTGGACCGATTTAAATGAAATTTGGTACACAAATAGTCTAGATCCTGAGAAAGGACATAGGCTTTTTATTTGGAAAAAAGTGCTGTAAAGGGTTGAAAAGGGGGATGAAAGGTTGTAAGTTGTTGAAAGTATTGTCATGTTTAGAATTTTTAGAACTAGAAGCATAAAACTTATATTTTAGGCTGTACACTTATAAAATAACATATTATGATACCCACTCGGGAGGGAATTTTGGATATTCTACCCCTAAATGGGTGAAATAGGGGTTGAACATTAGTATGGAATTGTTTAAGTTAGAAACAAGAAACTTTTTTTTTGGGATACTGATTAATAAGGAATAGATACTTATTTAAGTGTTTCTGCATATTCTACCCCTACGGGGGTGATATAAGGGTTAAAAGTTTGAATAGAAGTCCGTCATTTTTAAGATAGAAACATAAAACTTTATTTTTGGGATACTGATAAAAAATGAGTAGATACGTATTTAAGCGTTTCTAGATAATCTACCATTAAAGGGGTGAAATAAGGGTTGAAAGTTTTTATGGGAGTCAGCCATTTTTTAAGTAACAAACATGAAACTTTATTTTTGGGATACTGATTAACAATGAGTAAATATGTATTTAAGTGTTTTTTGATATTCTACCACTAAGGGGATGAAATAAGGGTTGTAAGTTTTTATGGAAGTCGTCATTTTGTAAGCTAAAAATATGAACTTTATTTTTGGGATACTGATTAAAAATGATTATATACGTAATTAAGTGTTTCTAGATATTTTACCTCTAAAGAGGTTAATAGGGGTAGGACATTTTTTATATAGGTTAGTCTGGAAATCCGTCATTTTTTTAAGTTAGAAGCATGAAACTTTATTTATGGGCTACTGATTAAAAATTAGTTGATACGTATTTAAGCGTTTCAGGATATTTTACGCCAAAGGGGAGTAATAGAGTTTGACATTTCGTATACAGGTTAGTCTGGAAGTCCGTCATTTTGAAGGTAGAAGCATGAAATTTTATTTTTGGGCTACTGATTAAAAATGAGTAGATACGTGTTTAAGCGTTTCTTGATATTTTAGCCCTAAAGGGCAAAATAGTTCTTGACATTTCGTATTCAGGTTAGTCTGGAAGTCTGTCATTTTGAAGTTAGAAGGTCGAAATTTTATTTTTGGGCTACCGATTAAATATGAGTTGATTCGCATTTAAGCGTTTCTGGATATTCTACCCTAAGGGCTGAAATACACACCAATGTCGTATACAAAGAGGTATTACATTAACGTAACATTTTAAGTTAATTTGTAAATATATTCATATTCTACGCGGGCAAAGCCGCGGGTAACAGCTAGTATACATATAAATATCGATTGCGTGCGTGACAAATCAACTTGTTACCTTACCTCTTCTCATTATGATGTGCCGAAAGCAATTATGACGTGATGCATGTACTATATTGTTGTATGTAACAGCGGTTGTTTTCAGTTTGTTACGCTCGTTTAATTACGGACCTTTAATAATTACGTAACAAGTGAATTCTGAAGCTATTGTTATCACGCGATGATGTTCAATATAATTATTGAAAAATAACGCTAACGCAATGCAAATGTGCAAAAAGGATCATTATAATTGTAAGCCGACTTTTATTTAATGTTTTAAATTATTATTTTTATTAACAATAAAAGATTATTGACTGGCGGGAATTATATTTCGTAAATGGCAATAAAATGTGTGCGGGGAAGGAGGATACGGTAATTTGATTCGTTCGGTTTTGAGCGCTGAAGGAAAAACGAAAGAAATGGAAAAAGAGAAAAATGTAAAGTCAAGGGAAAAATAAAGTGATTGTGATCATTACGGAGTTTTATTTTGGACATATTTTGTTAAGTTTACATAATATATATGTACAATAATATAAAAAACGTCAAGTGTGCACGTGTGTTCCTTAAAATTTAGTAACTATGCCAACGAATTCTTCGTTATAATGTTACAATTTCAATAAAATTTAATTCGAAAATCACTCATTTATCATAAGCACATAACATATTATAATAATAACAAAAAACATTAAGAGAGCCAAGAGATAATTTGTTTTGTTTATGAACAAATTGTTAAAAATATTTACATATTTTTGTACCTATAAATAATTATTTTATACCTATATCCATAAACAATATACTATCGGACAAATTGTATATTTGATGCCTAACGGTAATTGATGTATTTGAACAGCAGCGTAAACAGTATATAAAATTGAATCCGTTTTACTAACAAGTGCAACGTTACTGAACTCTTAAAAGAGATCTACAGGCAAAATATGTTGGAAATCGTTTAATTATTTTATTTTTAACGCTTACCATATTTTTTGCATATTAGTAGGAGCCCAAGTGTCGAAGCTCCTTTCCCGCCAAAATTAATGATTAGTCGTTATTTTACAAATGTATAAGGACATCTTCAAACAATACATATTCTAATAGATCACACACATAAATTGGGCGGAGCTATCTCTTGTAGACTACGATCATTCAACGCACACAAACAAAATTTAGAACAGCTAAGGGAATCGAAAGTTTTTCAAAATATTTTCGATAATTATTTTGTTGTTTTTGTACTTTAGTAAAAAAATCAAATTCATACATAATATATTAAATACTAATAATAAAACAATCAAATAATCAAAATTAATAAATAGAAAATAATTAAATTGTATATACCTAATAACCAGCACCGCAAGGATTATATTAAGCCTAAATGTATTTTCATGTTGCTAGCATCCCATTTCCAATCGCTGCGTCACCCACCGGGCCTAATATAAGCTATGCGACCTCAAATATACACCAAAAATCAGTCCTACCTACCGTTATAATTATTTATACCTTCTGTCCAATTTTCAACCATCTAACAATTTTTTTCACAAAGTTATAAACAAAAACGCTTTTCATCCTCTCAACCCCCTAGCGTTCACCCCAGAGGGTTGAATATTTTAATTTGTTATTATTTTAACGTCCCAAACCACATATCAAAAAATCATAATGATACTAATTACTTGACATTCACGGGCTTTATTGACTGGCCTATAAGAGGCCAAATCCAAATAAACAACATTTGACATATAATTGACGCAAGAGCTTGAATGATATTCATTATGGATTTCCGAAAAAATCTAAACGAAAGGTTATAGAAACTTTTGGAAGTAAAATTAAAGTGGGCATAAGTAATTCAGTGTACTAGTGTTCTATTATAACTAAATATAGATTAGTCAAGAACTGTTAGTAGGGCTCAGTATATCTGAGGCATTAGCAAATCGCGTGGCATACGTAAATCTTTGGTTTGTTTATCTTTATTACTTCTTCGATTGGAATAGACTATAGGTAATAAAATTACTAAAAGTATGACTGCTACTGATAAACTAACAAAACTAGGTTGATACCTGGAAAAAACAAATATTTATAATCTTTATATATTAATAGCGTAAGCCGATTTTTGTTCGATTATGGCACTGTGGCTACACATAAAAATCGGTTATGGTCCCATTTTGAAGAGTTCCAGCTGTAGATGTGCATAAAAATAAAGTGGGTTCTTGATTGCAATTTACTAAATTGTTATGATTTAACAAAGAATTAATTTTAGAGAGCGGAAAAATTTACTGGCCGGTTAGACTATTTAAAAAAAGCAAATGAAAAACGCGTGAAACTACTACGACATACGTAGTTCTATGTTTTGTGTTTTAATAAAAAATATTTAATAACTGACTGCGTTAGGCGGCGGACTCGATTCAGAGGCCAAAGCACATTTTGATCGAATTCAGAGGCCTTCAGAAGCGTCGCCAATTCCCAGTAAATTTGACATTTGCCATATCGCTTAACAAGAACAAAGAAGAACAAACACAAACTTTCGACAAAGTCGGCCTTTGAGAGCAACAAGCTCCGTCTTCTCACACGGTCAACTATACGTTGCAATGTCTCGAATCCGTTCTGAAAACTCACTCGAGATACAAATTGACAACAACTCGCAGCATGCTATTATTGATGGAGAAGGACCATTCGATAGAATTGGATATTAAACAAATTTTCATTTTTCAAATAAAAATGTTTCAGTTGTGTAAAATTAAAGTAAATACTTGTCGATAAACTACAATTATAACTGAACTAATGTAAACAATTTGCTATTAAAAATAATTTAAAAAGGTTTCAACATCAGCCCCAAATGTAGAATGTAAAATTAAAAACATTTTATTTTAATATTAAAATTTCTTTCATATTGGCCTCCGTTTCCTTCGAGTCTTCGAAAAAGACTACCGTGGTCGATATAGGTCAGGACATAATTATAATAATGCTATGTAAAAACATTCACAATCAAATTTTAGTTAGAGGTAAGTTATAATTTATATGAATATAATTGAATTATATTGACTAGTGTTTTATGTATTAATAAAGAGAAGAAATATATTTATGAGTTATGCATTTTAAGAAATTTCTTGTTTTCTTATGTTTTAATATTAAAGTTAAGTTTCTAGAATAAAAATAGCTAGCTACCGTTTATTATCGATAGCAGAATCAATGAGCGCTAACGATGAGATGCTATTCAGTATTTATTTTTAAATCCATACCGTCCAGACTCCTTTCCATAATTAGAATGCGCAAGTTCTCTTTTATTTTTATAAGTATAAAAAAATCAATAGGTTTATTTTATAATCTGCTGGCTTGCTAGTCGTACGTGTAAAATAAATATAGTATCCAGAGATTTTTTAAACAATGAGATATTAAGCTTACATCAATTAAAATATTAAGAGATGCTGAAAAACTGAAAATTAAAAATTATATGTTTAACAAATATTTATTTCTTCCTTCATTCAATACAATAAAATCTATCTTGTATCTGTCAGACGAGATGTACTGAATAAATGAACATACCTGTGGCACTTTTTTTGCGAGCGGAAGCTACTAGGTATGTAGCCAAAGGTCACATACATGGTCAACGGCGTAGATCCATTTCTAAGTTCTTTTGTTTATCAATTAATCGGACATAAAAAAGAAAACTCAACAAAACATATTTTTTTCTTGCAATTTTATCCATGCACAAAATAAACAATGGAGCCTTGGGACATGTGTATAGTTGTGGTATCGATTTTTATATTACTATGTTATTATTCGGCATGGAAAACATCACACCTGTGCGCTTTAGTATGTTTTATTTTTAGCTGTTTTATAATGTAATTGAATAATTTGAAGTACAACAGGATACAACACTGGGCATGAACTATTGTACAAATTTTATTGAATTACTAATAATTTTAGTACGTTTTACGAGTCACGTTTGGTAGTTTTATAAGTAAACATTTGAATTTGTTGAAATGTATTTTTATATTGTCATCAAATTCATCGATATTATCTACAGAAGCTATCATAATATATTTAGAAACATTCTATATTTAAATATATAAATGATTATGTATGTATACTGAATGTTAAAAATGTTTACGTACTAGTTCCGGTCCCGAATTCGTTAAGGTAAAATAAGAATTTAGTTGTTTTTTTTAATTCTGGAACCGAACGCATCGCTACCTAAATTTTTTTTTGTTCAATCTATGCCATATAAGGACCCACTCGAACATAACACTACTATCTCACTGACTCTTTTTTTTTAATTAATAGTTTTTATTTTTAATTTAAAAAAGAAAGGCAGATAGATAGTATTTTTATAAAAATATGAATAGTTATTATCCTCCATCAAAGAACCCACGTTTCGATTATCCGAACTAGTCTTAATTGGTTCAGATAATCGAAGTTCTAGTAAAGTAAAAGTAAGAGCCCGTAGATAAAAGTCCTACTGCTGGGCTAAGGCTTCTCTCCCTTTGAGAAAAGGGTTTGGAGCTTATTCCACCACGCTGCTCCATTGTGGGTTAGAGCTCCAGTGCGGGATTATTCACCTATAGTCGTATATTATTTAATGATAGTGTGCATACAATTTTAATTGCAGTTATCTCTAGTAAAATAGTTTAGAAAATGAAAAATTATTGTGACAGGATTGAATAACCTGTCTTGTTAAAACTATGTTTAAAAAAATTAAGACCTTAAAAACGATAGATCGATTTCGATAAAATATCGGGTCAAAGCAGGATTTTTGTTATGCTAGTTAAATAAAATAAATATATCTTTTGTACTTAAAAATTCTCACATATTTTGCAAGTTTAAATGTTTAAAGAAAAGTCGTTTTAAAAAGCACCCATTTATTCTGCTTGTCTACATTTATTGTTTAACATTGTAATTATAAAATTGGTCCCATCATATTAAACTACAAACGTAACGCACATAAAGTTTTATTTCTCTAAGCCCAATCGTATAAATAATCTTATAAGTTTAAAAAATACATAAAATTTTTTAGTGATCAACAACACAAAAAACATTTATTCATAAAACAATTAAAACATCAATGATGACGTTATCAAAATACAGTTTATTTATAAAAGTAAAAAATCTTATAAATACGTACAATGGAATAACCGTCAAGGAATGCATTATTTGATACAGCTAGTCGTAGTAGGTAGCTATACATAAAAATAATAAATTTATTTAAAAAACAGCATTAATAGGTTTTAAAATGTTTAAAATCATTTTGAAATACATTGATTTTTTATATCACATGTCTTTTGAGATAAATACAGATCTGGAAGAAGAATTACTTATTATAAGTAGATGCAGAGACATTTCCGCCGTGGCCGGTCCAATTGGTATGCAAGAAGTCTCCTGGCTTCGTCAACAGCTCATAAGTGTGGGCGCCGAAGTAGTCTCGTTGTGCCTGTAAAATAATATGTCCAAGCAATTCATAATATTTGTGTATGTCTCCTGGCTATGAATGTATTTATGTTTAAAATAAACTTACAAAATATGTACATACATAGTGTTACATAAAAATCTACTTATGTAAATCTACATATTTTTAATAATTCTTTAAATTTCATTTATGTATGTATCAAATTGAATTAATTCACATCATCTTACTTATACTATTCTATACTTATACATAACCTTACTCATCTTTTTTATATATTAAGTGTAACAATATTAAAATATTAAAGATTTTTTTAAGTCCATTGAAGTTACACTGTACTAGGGCGTAAGCTTCCTTGTCTCATATCTAAAATACATTATGACGACAAATTTTCTTTAAAAGCTTTTTTTACAGGTTTTAAATGTTTCATTCTGAACCAATGTTAAATTTGTGACAATAAACAACAATCAAATATTTTTAATGAAGATTTTGAATTTCAATAGTTTTAGTGTTTTGAACTATCTTTTAGTTTAGGTAACAGGTAATAAGCAAAAAGAGAAGCTAAAGTTTATCAAAATATTACAATACCTGCAACAGATTAGCCGGCAACATATTAGCACGGTATCCGTCATAGAAAGCGAGTGCGGCGCTGAAAGCAGGAACTGGCACTCCGAGCAAAGCCGCTTGAGCCACGACCTGACGCAGGGACGGCTGACAGGTGCTAATGCGCTCGCAGAAGTATGGGTCAAGGAGCAGATTCGACAGTTGAGGGTTCTTCGTGTACGCGTCCTATATAGAAAAAAAAAAACATATATTCAATCTGTTTCTTAACCATACAAAATGTACCATATAATCCCATAGTCTAAATTTTATTCACGAGTCCTTGTATCATTTTTAAAGAAAGATTGATTTCTTAATGTTAACACTGCCTGAACCTCCGGCCTTACCCGCAAGAAATTTATAAAACATTACCTTTACAGCACACAACCCGTTGTCTCCATTTTACCACCTAGAGAGGGCTGATTTAATAAGTCTATGTAGCCTATATAGTATATATCCTTCTCCGGGTCTCAAATTATCCCCATACCTAATATCATCTGAACCGTATCGACAGAGTTACTTTCGCTTTTATGATATTAGTATAGAATAGATATTCGATATATCTATAATATGCAATACTTCCTAAATTCTTGTATCATATTATGTGAATTGCGTATAGCATATTATTTAACAGACTGAAGGGTCAATTACGACTAATACGACACTACAATTTTTTTATACATCCGGGTAGACATATGACTTCACTCCACCTGATGGTAAGTGGTACTGGAGTCTGAACTCGAAGTCGGCCAGTACCAGTGTGCCTCTTAACGCCCTGTTTGAAGCAACCCAGGTTATACAAGGAGAGGAACGCGTGCAACAATACATTATAAAGGCTATAAAAATATATATACTACTAATACAAAGGCCAAAGTTAGTTTGTTTATTGACTAACTATTATATCTGTATTATTTTAAAGAAAAATAACGACCACATACAGTAGTATGGCTAAGTATTTCTACATACATATGTTAATAAAAACTGAAATGACAATTGATAAAAATCAAACTGACCTTAATATTTCCGAGGAATACACTTCGTATGATACAACCTCCGCGCCACATGAGAGCTATACTTCCATAGTTCAAATTCCATTTGTTATCCTGTAAAATTACAATTAAAAACTATTATTAATAAGGTCTTCCTCGGCGACCTCGGACTCGGACACAAGATCATTCACGATGGAGACGGAAATAGCTTAGACTCAGGACCAACGTATTTGATACCGAGGAACGAGACCACCTAACTCCGAGCTGCCCAAATCTCTAAGATTCGAATTCGGTACCTCATGTACAAACTTCTAAATCGACGCTATAATTAGTAAATATTTTTTAAATAAAGTTAAAATATTCATATTAATTAATTTTTACTGGTGTAAAAGTATATATATATCATTAATTTAGACAGTACACATCCAATCATCTCAGTTGTTCCCAGAAATTTAATTTAACTAAATAAATAATTAAAACAAATATATGTACAGCTTAACTTTGGATCAAATTAGTATCTCATTTCAAGGAATATTTTAAACGATTTCAAAATAAGTTATTACTAAACAAAGTATCAAGTGATCATGCGTCGCGATATCTAACGAGTACTGCTCGTGGGTACTAACACGTCAATGCGCGTGACCCGAATGACCTGCATTTGCACTCGAAACAACCGACAGTTGATAATTCTATTTCGAAAATTCCCTTCATAAATAAACAGCGGACGGGCAAACTCCTTTTAATATAATAACACGTTTATACACATTGAAAAAGTAATTTAATCAATTTGCCTGCATCTACAAAAAGATAAAATAATAATTTATTTATGTTATTTTCAATTACATTTATAAGTTTATAAACTCCTCGAAATAATAACATTATTGTTTTTATCTGTAAGTATATGCAATAAATTGTTGAATTTAATTTAATGAAGTAAGATTCCACAAGATTATATTTGAATGAGACCACCTAAGATATCGCTTATCGACAACAACAATAACAATTAAAATCGCGCGCTAAAAGTTTAAGGTTAGAGAGGGACTGGAATCAATAACTACGCTTTCGCCCTTCGGGCTTCGACTATTGTGTTCCTAAAGTGTTGTGTTATCATCAGAATTTCATCAATGTCGCTGTGGAAGGTATTGATTTCTTTTGATTTTTGAATTATCTTTAGATATTTGTTATAGTCTGTTATCTATATTGTTATAGCTTATAATTTATTTTAATCCTAATGTTAATGAGTATTACATAAAGAAGAATTTAAAATCCAATTATTTCTAAATCAAGCTGTATATTTCGTTTTTTTACATTTATCGACACTATTCTGGTGCATTTTGTGATCTCCAGTAATTGAAATAACATTTTAACATTATCTACTAAAATAGATATTTATAGAGTTTTGTTTGTCCTTCTGTCGGACTTCCTTATTATTAAATAAATAAATAAATAAAAATTAAAGTTAACCTTAGCAGCCTCTCTGAGAAGCATGAAGCCTTGCGCGTAAGATATAATCTTGCTGGCGAACAGAGCCATACGCAGGTGCTCGAGGAACTGTTTCTTGTCACCACTGAACTTGAGAGTGGAACCCGGCAAACTTTTACTTGCGGTAACTCGTTCCTCTAGAGAATATTATGTATATGGTAACTCAAGTGAATTTCTAGAAGAGGTGATTAAGAGGCATACATGATGTTAGGGTATGTGAAAAAGAAAGCTTGCTACTAAAATTTCAAGGCCAGTGCTTGAGGGAGATATGCTAGAGATCAGTAGCTAATTATATAACAAATTAAAATGACGGCTATAGAAACCCCGGTTTTCTGCCATTTTACCTCAAATTGAATTTCTAGACATCACTAATTGGAAATATAAATTATTATTATTGTACACCATGGTTATAAATAAAGATTATAGCATATTATAACTTGTTTTAATATACCTTTCAAAGCAGAGAGGCAACGAGCAAATACAGCTTCTCCGATTAGTGTTACCGGAACTCCATATTCCAAGGCACTGATTCCTGTCCATTTTCCTGTGCCCTTCTGTCCTGCAGCGTCACGAATCTTTGGCAGCAGATGTTTTCCTACAGATAACACATTATTTAAAGATATTTGTATTAATTAAATTTTGCTTCATTACTTCTATAATTGTATAACAATAGCATTTTCTTGAGATAACAAATATAGTTACAAAAATTATACATTCTTAGATGATTTTCACATAAGAACAGTATTGCACTATTAACACTGTTTATCATATGAGTCTAAAAAAAAAAAAGCCGAGATGGCCCAGTGGTTAGAACGCGTGCATCTTAACCGATCATTTCGGGTTCAAACCCAGGCAGGCACCACTGAATTTTCATGTGCTTAATTTGTGTTTATAATTCATCTCGTGCTCGGCGGTGAAGGAAAACATCGTGAGGAAACCTGCATGTGTCTAATTTTCAACGAAATTCTGCCACATGTGTATTCCACCAACCCGCATTGGAGCAGCGTGGTGGAATATGCTCCATACCTTCTCCTCAACGGGAGAGGAGGCCTTAGCCCAGCAGTGGGAAATTTACAGGCTGATTATGTATCATATGAGTCGATAAAAAAAGCAAAGAGCAAAATATTTAAAGAATATTTATATAATATATATTTATATACAGTATATCAAATAAACTGACCATCAGCATCCTTGAATTTCAAAATATCACGAGTAATCTCAATAAGGAATGAATCCAATTCTCCTTTATTCCACTCATCAAATACTTTAGCCATCTCGTCCTGATCCATACCTGCAATGATAAATTGCAACTATTACATATATTTCAAATTTGAAGCTACAGGAAGCTTATACAAAATTATACAGGTTATTATGAGGGCACATTTTACTACTAAAGTTAATCAAAATGATCGAAATATACCTAATAATAATATACATAATAAATATCATAAACGATCATGTCACATGTCTGAAGAAATTTAACAGATTAATGAAAAATAAACATATAGGATAGCTAATGTAAAAGTAGAGGGCTGGACTCTTGAACATGGACCTGTCTCGCCTCCACTTTTAAGAAAAGCTTAATACTTAAAATGATAACTAGTTATTAATTGCAAATAGACATATTCATCTTATTATAAAAATACAAATAATTCAGTTATGTCTTAATATGTACCATTCTCCTTACCAAGAACATCCTTCATAAGATGATATGCTTCACAAATGAGCTGCATGTCTCCATATTCTATACCATTATGTACCATCTTAACAAAGTGGCCGGCACCATCTTCGCCCACCCAATCACAGCATGGCTCACCATTCACTTTTGCACTTATTGCCTGACATAAAAATGTATTTATCAATGAAACCTTTTAATTTTTTTTTTTTAATCAATTATTTTATAAAATAGTCAATATAGACAGGTGAAGATGCACATTTTCTAATCTAGACAATCACTCAGAGCTTATTTATATTATTATTAATCTCAAGCTTGGTAAAAAAAAATATGTGAAATTACATGGATTAAATTCTACCACATATGTTTCTACCAACCCATATTGCCCTGTAACTTAATAACACAGTATTTTTACAATTACAAGGCAGCATATAAAAGGAACAATTTTATTCATTACCTAATGTTTATGATGTAATATCATATGCATGTTTAGCAATTCATTTTAACATGTGTTACTTCCTTATTTATAGAATGAGTAAAGGAAAATCCCATGTTTGTCATTCGTAGCATTATTAAGTAAGGTAAATAACACTATATTTTTCATACTTCTTTGATAGATATTCAATGAACTTAAAATTCATATTAAATTAATATATTCAATGATCTGAGGTACATTGAAATATTTAATAATTTCATTTTAAATTTCTGTTGACTGTACATCAAACACAATGAATTATTTATCATGCATTAATTTCCATAATTAAACTTAATGGATATTCTTATTAACTAATACTAGTTTAGTAATTTCATAGTCGACTTAAAAAAACAAAATAAAAACATGACAAATACCTGGAATATTGGTTTAACATGTGGCCAAGCTGCCGGGTGACCTCCAGGCATAAGAGAGGGTCCATAGCGTGCTCCGTCCTCACCACCACTTACCTGAAACAACCAATTAATAAATAGTAACAATATATTTTGTTAAATTAATATAATTTAATGTCTTACTCTAACCAGTAATTTTCCATTACAAAATTCTTCTATACTAATTCATCTATACAAGCTATTCTATACAAAATCATGTACATAATCAATTAAGTACAATAAACACAGAATATTTTGTGATTCTATTTGTTTAAATGCTACTAATTTTGTGGTGTTAAAATTAATATAATATTATAGAATAATATCAAAATGTCTCCAAAATAGAATGACAATCTTTACTAATCAATGGGAAATTTATCAGCTGTCCATTTATTTTATATATTGATGAAAAATTCACAGAAAACCTAGAAATTAAAAACTATACTCACCCCCATCCCAATATAATGTATACCAGTCGAAGCTAACTCTTTACACCAGCGTTGGGTATCTGTGTACTGTGAGTTACCACCATCAATAATAATGTCGCCTTTTTCCAGTAAGGGCAATAACTTCTTTACGAACTCATCCACAGCAAATCCAGCTTAAAGAGTAAATTATTTATATGAATATAATTATGTTTCAATAGAACTCGGCAATACTTAAATTGTTCCAATTATGTTTAAACATTATCTTGTGTTTCTCTTTACTTGTGCTTAAGAACTCAGTAGAGTTAACATATTTTATTATATGATTCCACATTAGGTTAAAGTATGCTAGTTTTTATTTTATAAACCTTGTCCAAAACCTTATTGGTTAAGGCTAAAATATTAAAAGTTATACTTTCCTTATTATTAATAATAATATAAGGATAGACAAATACCTTTAACTAACAACATAACTTTTCTTGGCGTTTTTAGTTTCGCAACCATATCTTCCAAAGATTTGGCACCAATGATTTTTGTACCCTTTGCTTCATTTGCAAGGAATTGGTCGACCTGTACATATTGAACGATTAGCATGTAATAATTTATATTAAGAACTTTACATGCCCATAACTTAATTCAAATTACCTTTTCCACTGTTCTGTTAAAGGCACAAACTATAAATCCTTTGGAGTCCATATTCAAAATCAAATTTTGACCCATCACGGCTAACCCAATCAGGGCGATATCTGCTTTAGGTCTAAAAAAGAGAAAAATAAGCTTAAAAATCATCAAATTTATTATATCCATGGAATATTGCTAAAAGGGGCCATGCTACATTTTAGTAAAACATGGACCACATTTTGTTTTTTGGAAAATTAAAAAATATTCATGGTGCTATAGTATAAGCTAGAAATAACTTATACCAATCATATTATGTAAAAAGACATTGCTTATGTAAAACATTCAATGTCTATTTTTTCTAAGCTGACTACCAAAAGTAAAAGTTGTCAATTTTAGCAACAGACTTATTACTATTGTTAAACATGTTACAAATTATGTTTTGGTTATGGCTCGGAAATATTGGTAGGACTCAATTGAAATTAAATGTATATATCTAGCTTTTGATAAATATGATTTATATGAGCACAGTTTTAAGCAATCTGAGTCAAGTATACAGAAAACATTAAGAAATATCTGTAGAAATCTACCAAGTAACTGAAAATCACCACAGTGCGAGTTTTAATTCTGAATTAATTTCATGGATATCAATTGTTTTCAATAACTTTGTTATAGTTACATTTATTTTAATTAGATCTGACAGAGTATAATAAATTTGCAAGGTTTATTTGAATATGTTATATTTATATTAAAGTTTAGAGATGCAAAATTATTAAATAAACCTAGATTCATTGCATTATTACAACTGCTGCTAAAGTGTTGCTTTAAATTTATAACTGCACTCATAAATGTTGGAAGTGTTTAGTCACCTTCAAATAACCTTGTTATCAATTTGCCTTTCAAAGTGAGCACTTTACAAAAATGTTTACTAAATAACTATCTTATACATTTATTTTAAATTAATAAAATGTTACATTTTTTATTAATGAAGTAGTTATAATGACATACATTTGTTTGAAAAAATAGCATTGCAACGTAAACATATTTTCAATTATAATGACCAATTTCGTCATATAAAATACTACGAAATCAGAAGTGATTCTTATAGCAATGAAATTAACTTGTATTTAATTAATATTTGGAAATTATATTTTTTAATCACATTTACTACATGTGAACATTGTTTTACCATGAATTGGAATATAATAAATAGTAATTATTATTGTTTAAATGTGCCCCAATTTAGCAAATATCTTAACATAAAACATTTACAATAAATATAATACCAAACTTACTGTGCCATTTTCTTATAATAGTTATAAGCCTCTTGTAATGCAAAAGTCAAACTTGGCTTAATCGACTACAACTGGTAGCTCATTTCAAATGTCAATTGTCAAGTTAAAGTTTTATTTAAGTAGGTATACCTGCTAACCATAAATAATACATATAGTTCATACGGGCATCACTAATGTCATCCATTGCTGCCAACTTAAAAACCTGGTCAGAGCTATAAACTATACAAAAAGCGCCCGATTGTATGAAATTTGCTCAAATTAAATTTCAACAAATACATAATACATTTTTTCTCTTTAAATTTAAATGATCCCAAACAAAAGGTTACTCTGAAAAAAAGAATTTTCAATGTCGGAGTTCTGAGGAAACAAACAAAAAAATGTGACCAAATTGTTCATTTTTTTTAACATGAACGTACTTCTTTTTATGATGTCAGTTAAAATATTTACAGTTACTAAGCTATAAATAACCTTCTAGCCTTTCTCTTCAATATGTATTATTTTAAAAACTTAGAAAGATAATTAATACACGTGGCGTCAAATATCTATAAAAACATAATATTGTTTTTTTAAAATCATTTGTTAATTAACATCAAAAGAAATAAAAATAATTCTGTTGTCCTATCTATTTTTTATGAGATTTATTATTGATCTTACTTCGCTCGGTTTGGCGCCATCACGGGGTAACGACCTCGCTAAGGGCTTGCCGTTTTGGTCGATTGTGTGTGTGCGTGTGATTCTCAAGGGTACTTGTTAGTGCTGGGAGTTTTTTTCAGAAACGGTTTTAAGAACTAGTTATTTTATAAAGAACGAACGAACTGTTTCTTGATTATAGGACATATAGCTTTTAAACGAACGAGACGACACTCGGCACCGGCGGCCGTCGTTTTGGTACTGCTTCGCGAAACCTTTTCCATCACGTGTAACTGACTAAACACTCTATTTTGGTCGCCGTAAGGATTATTATTGTATGAATATTAAACCAGTTATAAGAAACTACTTTGGATTTGAAGTAACGAATATGCTACAGTGAATCTTAGTGAAACAAATTTGGTTGTAGAAGAATCAATAAAAATTACGAAACAAAAAAAAAGTTTTTGTAGTCTCTTTATACGCTTATTATTTTTTTATTACAGATTTAATATTAACTGCTTATTAATATTAGGAGAATTAATCCAAACAAATTATAAAGTTGACTATTTTCAAAATTATATAATATGACTCCAGTGTTGAATATACATTATTTCAGTAAAGTATCGTAAATATAGTAAGTTCTCGAACCTATGAAAACAAACCGGTTTTTTTATAACAGTTTCAAAGAACTGTTTTATAAATGTAAAAAACCGGTTCGTTTCGTTTTACGTAAAATCAGGAATGACCCAGCACTAGACTTGTAGTCCTCTTAAGTAAAAGGTTGCTGGGTCGATATCACAAAAAATACTTTCAAAATAAGAGACATTGGGACTCTAATACAGTTACCAAAAATTATCGAAATTTAAAAAGTAGAAGGTAGGTACATATTAAGTTTCATAGATGAAATACATAGTTCTTATTTTCTTATATTACTTTTTATTAAATTGAAATTATGCAAAAACAGTTTTCTGCCTTATTTATTTATATGAGGTAAGTTTAAATTGCTTAATTTATATTTTGTCTGACTAAAGAGTCTTTCCACTAAGTACTTTCCTCTCCACCTCTTCTATGCTCTATTTTCGTTCAAAACATTTAAAAAAATGAACTATATATTCTTGCTTAACTTATTAAGTTATAAGTATTTATCTAAAATATTTATAGTTAATTTGTCTCAAGTAGAAGCATAAACAAATACAAACGAAAATCGCGCGCAACTTAAAATCTAAATCAACAAATGATAGGAAAAATCATATTAGTTACTAATTAATAAAAAGTTAAAACTATGAATAATAATTAAATTTTATTATGTTAATAAACTTGAATGAATAATTAACAGAAATCGAAAGAGTTTGTTACTGCCAACTGGTTAAATTAGCCATCCAATTAAACGCCTAGTCTCTTTAATAAAGGTGGCACAGTACTTTAGGTGGCTAGGTGTTTAATTGGATGGATAATTAAGCTAGTTGCCTGCGACATATATATGTATCTCTAAAATGTTCTTTTTTTTTCAAAAAATATCTAGGAATTATTTCTATGAATGCTTTATAAAGGCATAATATATTATTGCATTAACTGCCATTTTAAGTGATTATATTTTCCTTTCAAGAACCTCAATATATATATTTTTAAATGACCCTTTAATATTATTTTACAGATATCAAATGGAGGAACTGGAATTGTTAATTAATAACTTTGATATCACTAAATTTGATATTAAAACAGATCACTGGGTACATGTAGTTCACATTATAAATCCTCATAATTTTTATGTTCGTCCCACCAAATATAATGCATTTATTCAAAAGTTAGAATTAATTAAACCAACAATTAAACCAAGCTCTGTAAGTGAACATGATTTTGTAATTTATAATATGGACCAGAAAGGTCAAGAAGCAAAATATGCCAGAGGAAAAATATTCAATGGAAGTAATGAAAATTGTGACAAATTTAACATATTTGCACTTGACTATGGATACTTTCACAGGTCAGTCCCAAAAGAACATTTATGGCAATGTAATCAAAATTTGTCCAAAATTCCACCTTTAGCATTATTCTGTCAACTTGCAAATTGTGCTGCATTAGGTGGTAATGATTGGTCCGAAGAATCTATAGATGCATTCAAATATTATGTTAAAAATGAAAGGGCCAGAATGATCATAATAGACAAGACATTTGATAAGCTTGTTGTAGAGTTGATAAATTCTAATCCCAGTGACATTGCTACTTTGATGGCTTTGACTGGATATTCCACTTTGGGCTATGTTCATAATGCTATTAGTAGGATGCCTACAATAGTTCCAGAAAAATTATATTTCAAATTTAAAAATATTAATATCAATGAAATGTTACATGTAAGAGTACAAAGTGGTAGATCACTTAATGCGTTTTATGTGGCTGAAGTAAATGATTACCAAAATTATATAACAGAATATGATACAATAACATATTACACAAAAAAAGAACCTAAACTTATAAAAGAAAAATTCAAATTGAATACACCTATGTGTATTAAAAATGATTTAGGTAAATATGAAAGGGCAATAATTAAAGACATTATTGTTCCTGAAACAAAAGCTATAGTTAAACTTGTAGACTGGGGAAAAGAAGAACAAGGACATATAGCAAATATGAAACAAATACCTCAACAATACTTAAAATTACCTGTTGTAGCTATTTATTGCTCAGCTGAAGAAAAACAAGTATGGGACAATTCCCTGTATCGCTTTTTGTGCCCTGGGTTTGAATTTCTTATTCAAATTAAACAGCTGGGGAAAGGGTTTGAATCTCCAAATATAGTTAAAATAATACCATTACATGGCACTTCATAAAAGATACTTCGGTATTAGAATAGAGAAAATACTTATTAATTATTATTTTAGAATATTTATGTTTAACTTAAATGATTTTATATATAATACTTTATGCAATAATATATAATAAATATCCAATAATATTATAAAATATATTAATTAATGTTATAAATGTTTATGTACACAATGGTTATAAAAAAAATTAAATAACCTGTTACATTATGTAAACCTTGAATTGATTATCTTATTGCATTTGAGTTCCCCTCGCTATCTCACTGTATAGAATATAATATACTAAGATATGTCATCTGTGCACTCACGAGGGTCGCGCCTTATGTATACTGTAAATAACATATTTTACAAACTCTGAACTGTATTAGTTTCCTACTTTTTTTATTTGTGTATAGATAGACTAGATAGACTGTTTAGGCTGGGGCGTCGAAAAAAGTAGTGGCAAACTCTTAGTACACTAGTAAAATAGTATGTAATTTCGGGAGTGACAAGAATAGCTTTCACATACACTTAGGTCTATCTAGACATAAATAATTTAAGGAGACACATCAAATACCAATACTCTTTAGAAACTGACACTTGTGTATTACTTTTGACTAGTTTTAATACTTTTAATTAAATTATTTAGTATGTATACCATATTCATATTCATGTCGTTTTACAAAATATGTTATTATTATTGAATATTATTAATACCAATACAAAAATCATATTAAATATTAATGCAATTGGTACATTCGAATCTGAAGGAAGTCAGAAAAGAGTTTAAATATAATTAATTCAGAAAACCATTAACATATTATAAAAGTACAAAATTGTATGTTTTATAAATTCCAACATCTGCCAATAACTCTGTATAGTTGCATATTTTGTAAATGTTAATAAAAACTACTTAATTCGAAAACTCAATAAATAGTTTTATGTATCTACGAAATATAATAAATGAATTATTAATATTTAATATTTTAGTTTTAATATACAATTACTACGAAGCTGAGCTCCATTCAAAACAATTTATTGAAATAGGATTTAATATTATGAACTGAAAAAAAATTTAATAAACAATTTATTATTCTAACAAGATAAATAAAAAATCCATAAAATTTTATTTGTTGAAACTCATATGATTTTCATTTAAATTTACCTAACCTTCATTAAGTCAATGTATGGAGAACCATAGAAAAGAGAGTGATTTTATTAAAACAATGAGACATCTGCAGTTTTATTAGAGTAACTAACTGCCTTTGTTACTAATTAGAAATGTAGTGATCTGACTTTCGATGCAAATATGGCAAAAACAATTATTTATTGAGGATAACATTTGTTATCAATTAATACTTTCGGTCCTACATATACGGCTAGTTCGGGTACATCTTGATGATTATTTATAAGTATAGATTAAAACTTTTATTCGACAATTTAATTAGTAATTTCATAATCAAATAAATAGTTGATTCATATTTGTTTGTACTTGGAACATTTTATTATATATTATTCTATTTATTAATGGCGCCTTCTGCTTGTCAGCTTCCGGCGCAATTAATAAATAGTGCTTATTGTTATTTATATTTTCTCAAATTATGTCGATTAATCAATGATATAATAATTTTGTTTTATTATGTATACTGTAAGGATTAAGCTACTAGAATCTTATTTTACTGATCTGGCTAGGTTATCTGCTGCTTATCAACTTCTGGTGTAATATATTAATCTTTAATATTTAATGTTACATAATCCTGTATTATTAAATAATATTTGTCCGTAAATAATCATTAGAATAATTAAGATAAAATATGTTTAATATTATCTTTTAAGTTTACGAATTTAGTATTAAATTAGGTCAAGATGTTTTTGTATAAATACCACCAGTTTAAATATATCGGGCATTGGTATTGTAACCGTTGTAACGAGCATTACAAGAGTTTTCTTATATAACGTATCGTCATTTTCGCCGCCACCCTGGTAACCCACCTTCTATACATTATTTCAAATATATTTTTACTAGATTTTGTTTCCCAGAGGCACAGCAAAGCTATTGGCCAAAGGGTTTATTAGAAAAATCTTGGAACAATTAAATTATTTGTCTTTCTATTTAATTGAGCAGGTGTGGCAATAAGATTGGCAGTCTATATATGATCTTCGAACTGAAAGACTTAGAGGATGCAACCATGTAAGAATTTGAAATCTAACAAAGTTTTTTGATTGTTTTCTTCGTATCAAATGGACAGTTTTCAAATGTAGCTAAAGGATTTCCTAAGCGATGAAGACAAGAAGATTTTTCAGCCCTGATCTCACAGTTATTTCCAAAAAATGTACAAGGCTGCCTGGGTAGGTTATTATAAAATTCCACAAAACATATATACTTCTATATGTATTCCAGTAAAAAGAGTGAGCCCCAAGCACAAGGAACATAACAACTTAATTTTCAAGATTTGTAGTTCACAATAACATGTGCTATTGCTGGAATGAACCCTCTTGTTTTCTACAATTTCTCCAACACAGGTTTGGGGGATACAAATGGCAGTATTTTATCCACCCATGCCAATTTTCTCATGATATTTTTCTTCACCACCAAGCATGATTTGATAATAATGATTTTAAATATGCAAATTGGCACATGAAAATTCAGTGGTGCTATTCAAGTTCAATGTAGGAATCATCTCAAACATTTAGCCACCGGGCCACTTACCACACATTGAAAATGAAGGTGATAAAAGATGGTTAGTATTTTATACAGTACTGATGCCTATGGGCAGTGGTGGCCACTTTAGGAGGCCCATTTACCTATCTAAATATGAGTGGTATATAAGGAAAATTTTAAAAGTTAAAACAAAAGACTGCATATGGATTCTGGAAACTACTCCTTCCTTATTGACTTTATAAAAACCTCTCACATCAACAATAAGCCACAATTTTCAGGTGACTCCATAGCTTTCACATTCTTAGATCATTACACATAATAAACATATTCTAATCCTTATTTAAATAAGTAACATAACAGCCAGGGATGAAAGCAACAGCAACAAAACATCTTTCAAGTGTCAAACTATACGGTGTCGATCATGGTTTTGAGTGTTCTGTTCTGACGTCTCTCATTTTTATTTGTATTCGCACGTGACATTGGCGAAATAATCTGTGCCCTCTTGGCACAAATAAAAACCAAAACAAAAAAATATTTATGTTTGTAGGTAATATTAAACAATATGAAATGGATAAAATATATTATTTTGATATTTATTGACAGATATCTTAATTAAATAATAATATATTTAGTTATCATCATTAAAAAAGTTACTCAATAGAGGCACACCTGACTTCTTGTCTAATTTTCTCAATTTAATTTATATAAATGCCTGAAATAAATCTACAATCATTCGGAATACGAGATAATTAATTTTACACTGCCTTATTACTTTCACTAAGTATAGCACTACTGTATAATAAAACGTAGTGTATAAATGTTTTCTCTTTATTGCGTAGTTAAACTATGCATTACACATAAAGTGAGCAATACTTTGATGTTTATAATATGTATTATGATAATTGTTTGGCGAATATACTAAATTATTTTTATGGATAAACGCACTTATTACTGTTTGAAATTAAAAAAATGTTTTATTAAAATGCAAATGCATTTCCTAGCAACACCGTGCTTCAAGTATTGATCGAATCCTATAAATTATTAGTTATTCAAAACGGCAGGGTGCTTACTGCTTACAAACAAATAAACATATTGATAAATTACTATTGTGGTAACTGAAACATAGGTGTGCATTTGAATAATAGAACGAGTAATATTAAGAAAAAACTAAATAAACCATTTCCCTTTATTGATTTACTTATTGTAATGGGGTTTATAGACAATATTAGCTTCAATAAAACAAAATAATTATTTGAGCGTAGCGTAACAATTGGCAAGGAAATTAATTAAGAAGTAAATTATATATTTGCCTTGGCGAAAATGTGGGTAACATCTTCTAACATAATATTTGTGTACTTATGTGTTTTGTGTTGTTGCGTTAGGTATTAACCAGGCACTTTGATGTATTTGTTTAAAGAGTGTGCTCTTAGATTTTTTTTTTACGTAATCTGAGAGTGTACTTAAATAATGTATGCAAAACAAACATCTAAAGCTTTATTTCTATATGCGGCGAATTATTTTTGAGCTAATATTGTTTTATTAGATATATATTCTTTCCTGTAGAGTACTGTTTTACGCATGTATTTATTATATAAAAACCCTTGTTGTAAATTATTTTATTAATGTCCTTGCACTTTTAATATAATTGTAAAATATATTTTGCTATGTGCCGGATAAATGAAACATTACTAATGAATGAGTTATATGTTTTTATAATCTATCTTGGTGTTCTTAAATGTCGTGTGCTATAAATAAAATTGAAGCTACCAAATATGAATTAACATTTCAGATATTAATTTCGAGATTGATCATGTTGATATTTGATTACTAGAAAATATTTGGTAGCTAACCATGATTCGTTGTGATGTTTTGATACATTAAGATATTTTTATATTATCTTTGTTTGCTCTAGACTAAAATGGAAGAAATCGAAAGCATAGTACCGCCGGACCTACCAACCAATTCTTTTGATACGGATTTAATCCATTTGGTAGAATTGACTCACATTTTAAATCCATTCAACTTTTACGTTCGGCCTATAAAATATAAATCTATCATCCAAGACTGGGAATCCATGGAAACTAAAATCAAGCCAGCAAGATTCAACATACAAGATTTGGTAATATTTAATTTGGGTTATTCACGTGGTGGTCGTAAGTACATAAGAGGACGAATAACTCGTATATCAAAAGTTGATAAATTCCTAATGTACGATGTGTTTGCGATTGATTATGGTTTTAAAGAAAAATCAATCCCATACGAATACGTATGGGAATGCTCACAAGAATTGGCAAATATACCACCACTAGCTTATAATTGTCGGCTCGCTAACTGTTACCCGATGGAGGCCCAAGGTTTTACGTCTGACACAAACGATGCTATTAAAGATTATATTGGAAACGAACCTGCGAAAATTAAATTTTTAGGCAAGAAACCAAATAAGATTCTGGTTGACTTAGTAAATTCTAAAAAAGAAAACATTGCGATACTGCTAGCTATCGACGGCTATTCAACAATAGGTCTTTCTTCTGAGGAAATGGCTAGAAATCCTGTTATACGTGGCAAAAGAATTTATTTTTATTTCAAAGAGCTTAGGATTGGTGAAACACTACACGTGAGGGTTCAATCAGGCAATTCTCTCAACGGATTCTATGTTGCCAAAGTTAGTGACTACCATAAATACCTTCAAGAAATTGATATCGTATCATTTTACGCCAGAAGAGAATCTTCGCTTTTGCCCCTGCATTTAGTTGCGGGACGTTTAGTATGTGTAAAAATTAATAGAGAAAATAAATACGAAAGAGCTTTTATCAAAAAAGTTACAAAGCCCAATGTAAGTGCTATCGTACAACTCGTAGATTGGGGCAGAGATGAGGAATTTCATATAGAAAAAATGAAATATATGCACCCACATTGCTTGAGGACACCAGTCCTTTCGATTTATTGCAAATGTGAAGAGAATCAAGCTTGGGATAACGGATTGGACTCTTTTTTGACTCCGGGATATGAATTTAATATAACAATTAAAAGTCTAGGACATAATTTCAAATATCCTAACAAAGTTGATATTTTCGCTCTGGCGAATGATGATGCCAGAGCTGTACTAGATAACATTTTTGGCGAGTAATAATATTTGACATTATCATCTTTAGTTTTAGTAAAGTTTTATCATATAATAATTAAGCTAGTACGCAATGTTATATAACACACATACAGTACTTATTTATATTTTTTAGTTTAAGTAACCTTCATGTATATATTTATAGTGTAAGTTTCATAATGTTTCTTTATTAACCGATGATATTTGTACATATTTTTCATTCAATTATTGTAACATATATACTATCATAATTAAAAAAAAAAATGATTATTTTAAAATTAGTAATGTATTTCGTCATTCCATTAACGCAATTTTAATTCTAATTTTAATATAAGTATTCTAATTGATGATTTAGAGGTTTTCCTGAAATGTGAAAAAGTTGATATTTCCGCTCTGGCTGTACCAGTCAATAATGATGATGCCAGAGCTGTACCAGATAACATTTTTGACGAGTAACATTATATGACATTATCTTCATTGGTTTTAGTAAAGTTTTATCATATAATAATTAAGCTAGTGCGCAATATTATATGACATACCTACAGTACTTATTTATATTTTTTAGTGTAAGTTTCATAATGTTTATTTGTTAACCGATGATATTTGTATATATTTTTCATTCAATTATTGTAACATATAAACTAGCATAATTAAAAAAAAAAGAACGATCATTTTAAAATTAGTAATGTATTTCATCATTCCATTAACGCAATTATTTAAATTCCCAATTTTAACTCTAATTGTACTGTATGTATTCTAATTGTGATTTAGAGGTTTTCCATAAACGTGAAAAAGGCGCTTTTTCACATTTAAGCTTGTGAGGATCATTTTGGAATGAGATTTTTTAATGAAAAACTAAAAATATTATAGTAACATTTTATCTGCATAACATAGTCAAATTAAGGTCAATTTGTAAATTAATTTTACAGAAGAGAATAGAGTGATGAACAATAACCATAAACGTAGCGGATTTATCTAAATATTAAATTTCGAAGGATATTTAATGAATACGTTATATTTTTATTTATTTAAAAAATGCATTGTGTAGTGCAAAATTGTATAAAATCAAACTAAATCCTTATATTAAGTTTTACACGTGATCGTATTTTTATGCTAATAATAACCATAATAATTTTCTTTCATTTTACGTTTGAATTATGTAAAATATTCTTATTTTATTCTTATCGCACCGTTGATTATTAATAAAATAAATATATTTTTTTAAGCGTGTTATAGGTTCGTTCCACTTGATATTTTCGGTAAATAGGGATATTTTATCTAAATATTATACTTGTTCCAATGTTACACATATAACTTTATTACACTTTTGAGAACAACCTTACATTAAAATATTGTGATTGTGTTAAATATACAACTCATCCAGGGTTGTATATTTAGTTACCTAAAAATGTAGTCATATTTTTAAATTCATGCCCCAATAAAAGATTGAAAATATTTATATATTTAGGTAAGGTGTAAAATACTTCCAGAAAGAAGTAGTTGCATGAAAATATTAATATTTTTTACTAGCGACCCACTTCAGCTTTGCACGGGTGCAATTTATTAATAATGTAAATGATATGATTAAAAAATAATTTAGTTCTGGAGAGTACTACCCTACTACTTACAAACAATTAAATATTACCTTCTTATATTTTTAACGTAGAGAATTCTACTTTGATAATGGTAAAAGTTTATTTTTTTGCCAGATTGTATACCTTAAATTTGAAATCAGACGACTATAGTCTAGATAATTAAAGATGAGAATGTTGTGTATATATTGATATAAATAGTAATTGTAGAATAAGTATCTACAAAATGTTTAACTTTAAAGATAAACATACAAACAAAATTTCTTACTTTTTGGCCAAGAAAATTAGCAGGTGTAGGCCGAACAAATAAACCATTTTTATTATAATCATATGAATGGTTTAGAAACTAGGAAACTGTTTAAACCCTAGGGACAAAAATATGACAAGAAACATATTAATCTATAAAAAGAAAATTAAATAAATGTTTTATCTCATTACTTTTTTTATTAAGTTCCTATCCTATGTATTAATTTATATTGTGTATAATTATACAAACTGTTAGATGTGCAGCCCCTAAAGAAATAGAAAAGAAAGCATAAGTGACATCACTCAAGATACTGTTTGCTTTGCATTTTAAAGTGTTTATAAGTTTTTGCTAATGATGATAAGTGACCTGAAGTTGTAAGTTATTATGGTCTTTTTTAACAATAAAATGAAACCTTTTTCAAAAGTATTTAAGAGAATTTCAAGCTAAAGGCATAAATTGAAAGCCTAGCTTAATAGTACAAACCTAAAAGGTCAGAAATCAATATACATATATTCCACAAGTTTTAAAAGCTGGCATTCAATATTGAGTTAGTATATTGTTAAACTGTAAATCTCTTATAATCACTTCTTCCATACTGAGCCTACAAAGTAGAATTAAAATTTAGATTTGAATTTAGAGAACATGGAGTAAGAATTAATAGTCTTATAAGGATAAATTGTCCATAAAAACATACCTCAAAAAGTAAGTAAAATCTATTAGACATTATTTTTATTTATATCTAATAAATTACAATCAATCACACTGACACATTTACAAAATAATAAAAAAATAAATAAGTCATAGTCTCAACTATGTATCATTAAAATTAATAAATTTATATTATTCAAAATACCAGCTCTGATATAATATTAATCTTGATTATTTGGTTGAAATATTTACTTGGTGGTAGGGCATTGTGTGGGTACCACTCGTTTATTACTTATTCTACCGGCAAACAGCTATACTTGGTTTTAAAGGTTGCACAAAGGATAACATCTTAGCTCCCAGGATTGGTGGGTCATTGGCGATGCTGGAATGTTTAAAATTTCTTGTAAGCAATGTGCCCAGCCCACTCCCACTTAAGTGTGGCAATTCTTCGGGCATGTCGGTGACCTTAGTTCTTCTGCAGATCTCCTCATTTCTGATTCGATCTCGCAGAGAAAGTCCGAGCATAGCCCTCTCCATTGCCCTTTGGGTGACCTTGAGCCTTCTTATGAGGCCCATTGTGAAGGACCACGTTTCAACGCCGTAAGTCAACACTGACAACACAACACTGGTCAAAGCCTTTTGTCTTGAGACACTGCGGTATATGGGATGAGAAGATTTTTCGTAGCTTCCCAAACGCTGCCCAGCCGAGTTGGATTCGATGGTTATCCTCTTTTTCGAAGTTGGACTTACCTAATTGGATCGTTTGTCCCAGGTATATGTAGTCATCGACAACTTCGAGTGTAGATTCTCCGATTTTTATGGGAGTGGGCACAACATGGATGTTCCACATAATCTTCGTCTTCTCCATGTTCATTTTAAGACCCGCTCGTTCGGAGGCATTGCCGAGATCATCGAGCATTTTGGTTAGGTCTTCCATGGTTTCAGCCATGACTACTATGTCGTCAGCAAACCGAAGGTGAGTGATGTACTCACCGTTAATCTTAATGCCAGATCCTTTCCAGTCCAGAAGCTTGAAAACATCTTCTAAAGCAGCGGTGAACAGTTTCGGAGAAATAATGTCTCCCTGTCTCACTCCTCGCTGCAGCTGGATAGGTTTCGAGTTCTGATCCTGTAGTCGGACTGACATAGAGGCGTTTTCGTACAAACATTTCAGCACTTCGATGTACCGATAATCAATTTGGCACCTCTGGAGAGACAGTAGCACAGCCTAAGTCTCGATTGAATCAAAAGCTTTATCATAGTCCACAAACGCTAAGCATAATGGCAAGTTGTACTCTTCGACCATCTGTATAACCTGCCGCAGCGTATGTATGTGATCTATGGTACTGAAGCCTTTACGGAAACCGGCCTGTTCGGGTAGATGAAAGTCGTCAAATTTGCGTGCGAGACGATTCGTAATGACTCTACGATGACGATAACTGACGAAAACAACTTATACACGTGGCTCAGAAGTGAGATAGGTCTGTAATTCTTCAGTAGGGTGTTATCGCCCTTTTTAAAAAAGAGCACCACCAACTTTCTGTTCCACTTAAAAAGTTCTTAAAGGGCTTTTAAAATCGGCTTTCCACCTGCCTTCAGCACCTCAGCCGTAATTCCATCATCACCCGTCGCCTTGTTATTCTTAAGCTGTTTGAAAGCCATACTAATCTCGCATAGACTGACGTCAGGGATATCTTCGGTATAGTGTCGGGTTAATCTGGCTCTGGGGTCTTTCTCCAGATATGTGAATATATGTCCGTAGAACTTCTCAACCTCTCTCAAAAGTTCAGGCCTGGACGATACATCGGTCTTCAGTTTCGTCAGCTGGCTTTGCCCGATAGACAGATCTCTTGCGAACATCTTAGAGCCCTTGTTCCGCTCTATAGCCTCTTTAATACGGTTAATATTAAATTGGCGTAGGTCGCGAGTCGGAAACTTTGAGATCTGCTTATTTAGCTGCCGGTACTTGGACGCATCATCTGAAGACTGCAGAATGATATTGCGTCTGTCCACCATCAGCTTTAGAGTAACGTCCGAGAGTTTTTGGTTCTGTTTGTACGACGGATCTTGAAATACTTAGACCCGATCATATGGAGAGTTTCCACGAATATGTCATGTATTCATCCACGTCAACGCAGTTTTCCAGGCATTCGAAGCGATTGTGGTGTTCCAGCTGAACACTATCGGGGTTTTAGATGTTGATGGGTACAGGACGGAGCGTTGACTTCATCAGTCGAGACCTCTCGAGCTTGATATTCAGATTCAATGTGCCTCTTACCATCCGGCGATCACTTCCAGTTTTGACCGCGTTGATCACAGATACATTATTAAATATCTACTTCCTCATCGACATGATGAAGTCAATCTCATTTTTATTTACACCATCAGGACTCATCCAGGTCCATTTTCTGTGCTCATGCTTTTTGAAGAAGGAGTTCAACAAATAGAGTCACATTTTCTGTCTCCCACAACCACTCTGTGGAACCAGCTTTCGCCAGCGGTTTTTCCGAATCGATACGACTTAGGAACATTCAAGAAAAAAAAGAAGAAAAATCAAAGCTGAGCTGGCTTAACAAAAATCTGATTGGTTTGGTACTCAAAATTAGAAGAACATCGATAACTTCTATGACGTCATGACCTGACTTTTATTAGCGTATATTGTATGATTTTTTTTTTAAAATAGTAAACTCAATTGTAATTTAGAATAAAGGAAAACCTTTTTAAGAGATTTTGT
The DNA here is from genome assembly GCF_037043105.1 of Vanessa tameamea. Lineage (NCBI taxonomy): Eukaryota > Metazoa > Arthropoda > Insecta > Lepidoptera > Nymphalidae > Vanessa > Vanessa tameamea. Next base: position 14,977,547 of record NC_087341.1, read on the forward strand.
GTTCATATATTTTAACCTTTATAAAATTGAATTGGACATAATTTAAAGTTAAGCAATAAAATAAAATTAATACTTATTGCCAAATTGCGCTTATTTAAATTGAATTATTAATTGTAGATACATTGATTATAAACTGTAGCATTATTTTTATCTTCTAATATTATGAATATTACTGCTATCAACACTCTTTAAATTTTTTGTACCTTTTAGCAAACTTCTCTAACCTAGCAACACTTCGTTTCATTTATTGATCGCGCGGCGCGCCTTCCGCGCTATACAATCTAAAGAAGTTAAAGTTATTACCTCGGTAATTGTTAAAATATAACAATATTCTGAAATAATTCTTTTCACATTTATTGTTTTGTAGTCAATAACAATAATAAAATGAAATTATACTTACAATACTTACGTCTAGCATAATAATTTTCAAATAAATCAATTATATAACAATTTATTCTATCTATTGCATTGGCGAAAATTGTGGTAATTGTTTTAAGATAGAAATTAATAAGTGTATTTGTTTTTGTGGCGTTTATTAACCGGGTACATTGTTGTTTTTATTTGTTTATTGGTGTAATAAAATATATTTATTTGTCTGAATTAAAAATATAATATATATACCTTTACTTCTGCGGCGAATTATTTTTATTTAAATATTTAAAATTTCGCTTTGTTATGTGTGGCAGTTTTACGCATGTATTAATTGTATAAAACCTTATAATTTACATTACTTTTATTTATGTCCTTGTACTTTTAATAATGTATCAGATTATTTTCTTCTTGGATATTTTTAATTTATATACAAATATTATGTTGTTATGGCAAGGCTAAATCATACCTTATTATCTAAGATTAAGTTATATTTTTCTATTAGCTGGCTTATTGGTGTTATTAAATGTTGTGTACCACGAATTACAAGCTATCAAATAGTTTTAGTGTCTTCTAGATATACTTATTATGTTGACATTTGATTTCCGAAAAAAAAAATGTTTGGTAGCTTAGATATTTTTAAACATTTTGATAAATTAATATGGAATATGATGTACATTCGATATTATCTTTAATGCATTGTTTATTTACTCTAGACTAAAATGGAAGAAATCGAAAGACTAGTAGCGAAAATGTCAATCAGTTCTTTTGAGGTGGAGTCCATGCATTTAGTAGAAGTAACTCATGTTATCAATCCATTAAACTTTTACGTTCGTCCGATGAAGTATAGACCCATAATTCAAGTGATGGAGTACGTGGAACCAAAAACCAACACGAAAAGTTTCAATGTTCAAGATATGGTCATATTTAATGTGGCTTATTCATGTGGAGGTCGTAAGTACATAAGGGGACGAGTAACTCGTATATCACAAATTGAGAGTTTCCTGGCGTGTGATGTATTCGCAATTGATTACGGTTTTACGGAAAAACTAATCCCCATTGAATATATGTGGGAATGCCCACTACAATTGGGACATATACCACCACTGGCTTGTGATTGTCAACTAGCTAATTGTTACCCTCTGGATCTCGAAGGATTTTCGTCGGATACAATTGATGCGTTTAAATATTACGCTGGAAACGAACCTGTTCAAATAAAAGTTTTAAGCAAAAAACCTAACAGGGTTCTGGTTGAGTTAGTAAATTCTGCTATAGAGAGCATTTCGACGCTGCTTGCTATGCACGGATATATAACATTAGGTCACTTTTGTGATGCCGTGGCTTGGAATCCTATTGTGGGTGGAAAGAGTATTTATTTTAATTTCAAAGAGCTCTCGGTTGGGGAAACGTTACATGTGAGGGTTCAGTCGGGGGATTCACTGAATGGGTTTAATGTTGTCGAAGTAAGCGACTACAATAAGCACCTTGAAGAAATTGGTGCCATAACATTTTACGCAAAGAAGGATTTTTATCTTTCGCCTTTACACTTCGTTCCAGGGAGATTAGTCTGTGTCAAAAACGATCGGGAGAATATATTCGAAAGGGCATTCATTAAGAAGGTGACAAGACCTTATAAAAAGGCTATTGTGCAGCTCGTAGATTGGGGAAGAGATGAAGAGTATCATATTGGAAAAATGAAATATATGCCTGCACAATGCTTGAAGTCACCGGTTGTGTCTTTATTATGCAAATCTGATGAGAGTCAAGCCTGGGATAATGGTCTAGACCGTTTTTTGACGCCTGGCTTTGAGTTTAATATTACAATTAAAAGTCTAGGATACCAGTTCGAATATCCTAACACGGTTGATATATCTCCTCTGGTAATACCAGTTAATGATGATGATGAGGCCAGAGCTTTACCAGCTTAATCTGAGCGAATATTGTTATAATATATTGTATAATTTATTCTTAACGTAGAATATCATGATATAAATGATGATAAAATAGTGTCGCCAGTATACAATATCATTAAACAATGTAATACATTTAATCCCAATTCTTAGCTTAACTATGTAATCATGTTTATAATATTTTTACTATAAGTTTCAAAACGTGTCTATGTTAACCAAATATTTCAAATTTCATTATTATTTTTAACTAAAATTATGGGCTAATATGAAACAAAATAATGATATAATAAATTACAAAAAAAAAATTTTCAAAGTTATAAAGGTCTAAATCTAAGAGCAATTAACTTTTAATAAATAATAGAAGATATATAGTGTATTCATTTTATAAAATAAGCTTTCGATTATTTTTGTTCCTATCCCCTATTCCAGTTCCAACTAAGAGGTTATTTTTCCTAAATTTTGCGAAAAAAGAGTTGATAAAGTATCAAATAAATTTTGAGTTTATTTGTAATCTATTAATTATATAATAATAACGTATCCTACATCTGATTTGTTAACAAGTTTCTACCTAGTAAATTTGATTATTTAATATTCAATGTATTATAATAATTTCTCTAGTGAGTAGGTTACGTATACTGTATTCCAACCATAACATGAAAAATGCAAAATAATCAATATTTGACAGCAAATTGATGCGATATCATTGTTCAAACAACGTTTCAGCCAAGATGAAAATCTTAAATACCGTAATGTTCGAATTAAAATACGAGGGAGAATCGAAAAGTTCCTAGAATTACTGTTAAAGATATATTATACAGTATAAGAGAATTCTAACGATATATTTAGTTTTTAATTTTTATATCCTATTTCGAAATAGAAATAATAAAACCATATATTTGTTATGGAATCAAGAAAAAAATATTGACACAAAAATAAATCAATCATTATTAAAGCCTCGAAAAATATGGTCAAGGTTAACGAAGGCAGTACTTTGCATTGCAACTTCCAATCGATAAGTCTAACAACTTGAAATTTTTTAATGGGTAAAGAGGATGGTCGTGTTCACGTCATACCTTGTGTCTTCTTTAAAGAAGATCAAGTTTGATCGTGGGTTCACACCAAAGTTTTATGAAAATCTTATAATATTGAAACATTTAAAGATTATTTTGTGTAATTTATGAATGCATTCATCTTTATTTGCATACTTTGCCGACACTTCTAAGCCACAGTGTAAAAATACTTTGAATACTACCAAATTATAACTTTACTTTACCATGCGCGAGAAAACTTATTTAACAAAAGTCTTGGCTAAAAGAATCTAATTGACGATTCCACTGGGAAATTATGCTACCGAAAAAACATGTCAAAGTAATTTTACTTTTTTATTTCCTTCAGAAATAATATTAAAAATATCTTCTCATCAAGCAAATAGTGAACGTTTTGTTTGATGAGCTTACTATAAATTTAACTAATATCGAAAAGAACAATGTACTTATCGAGAGATATCTAAAAGAGCCTCATTAAAAAAATGGCTACTCTGTTAAATTTATATATCAAGAGCGTGCTTAAATATCAAGCAATTGCTAAAATATGGAATGGAATAATAAAAATAGAATAGCAGGTTGGCATATTAGAAGTTGGCAAATACCTGCAATCGGTTATAAGAAAAATAAAGCTCCTTCCAAATGTTGGCATGAACAGAGATATGTATCCAAGGTTGTACCAGATCTTAAAAAAATGTAAATGTACAACACCAGTTCCTATAGAAAGATTTACTTTTTTAGTGTTGGCAAATAATATTCGAAAGAAGAATCAAAGCTAGTTGGAAAATGTTGATTTAAAATTTCAACAAGTAAGCAATTATGTAAATGTTGTTTTATTTAATAACATTTCCAAAACGTCCTCCACAACCATGTCTTATTTTTACGTAATCTTAACGTTGTTAAAAAGCTTTTATAATTCTCATATTCGTTTGTCTTAACATGGACTTCGGATTGATAATACTCGATCTTCAGAGATTATAAGCTCAATTTCTTTGTATTAAAAATATACCAATAATATGATATTGTCTCACATCATTTGAAGTAAGCAGGACAATGTACTATGCAGAACTCTACTTTACAGAATGAATTAAACATTCAAACTCAAGAATTTTGTTTGTCCTGCCCAACTTTAACTGCTTACAAGCCAATCTATAAACAGTACTCTCATTGTGGCTCCACAACAGCCAAAGTCGGACGAACACGCTGGCCCAACGTGTACTTGAGGCTTAATATTCAAAGCTAGGAGTCCATCGACAACTCCCAAGACGTCATCATCACAAGTATATTTTATGGATAGGTACTTTGCAAACAATACATGAATACAAAACATTTAGTTCAACAGAAATAATTATAAAGTAATCAATTTATCATAAAAAACATTTTGTGTAGACAACCTTACATTTATAAAATGAACTATATCCGTCTTAATTCTAAGATATACATATGATAAATAAAATCATTAAGTTTTTTAAGTTCAGTTTGTAATAATTGCTGTTTTATTTCAATAGATTTGCTATATATAGCTTTTTGTAATATCTATGCAGCGATAGTAGGGAATTAAACATTTGGCTGCTACTACACAAGGAAAACACGAAAAGTTATACCTACTACAAAATTTAGAAATATATTGAATGTTGTGAATGGACGTATGAATTATGTACTTTCTAGTATTTAAAAATATTGTTATATATTTAGCAAAACTAAAGGCTCTTTCCTAGCAACACTTCGGCTCAAGTATTGATCGCGTCGTACAAGTTATTACAGAATACAGATTAATTGATTTTACTTGTATATTTTGTGAAAGATAGGTGTGGTTTAAGCAGTAGTAGGAGTTTTAAAATTCTCAAAACAATATTTAAATAATGGTTTATACCTGATTATTTTAGTAGTCGCTTTATTTCTAATAAATAACCTTATTATATTGTTTTAGAATAAAGTAAAATGAATACCTACTTGGGCTAAGCGTAATAACTCTCGAGGATATCGACTATAAATATAATATTTAGCTTGGCGAAGTATACCGGTAACTGTCTACGTTGTTATTAATGTTTTTATTTTGTGGCGTTTAAGAACTATGTATTTATAAGCTTCGGTGTTATAAACTATATGTATTTATGTATGTAAATGCGATATGCATTATATAAGCCTTTATTCTCTACAAGCGGCGAATTATTATTATTTTTGATTTAATAATATATTTTATTTGATTATTTATTGTTTTGAATTGTTGTTTGGCTGTTTTAGGCATGTATTAAATATATTTTAAAAGAAACCTTGCTTAAAAATAGCATTATTTTCACATCGTTGTACTTTTAATTTTTCTTTAAACCTTTTTGAAATATATATTGTTATGTGCCTGGTATAAAAAACATTATTTATGATTAAGTTACATTTTTCTATTAGCTGGCTTAGTAGTGTTATTAAATGTTGTGTAAGTTCCCTAAAAGCTATCAAATAATTTAAGTTATTAAATATTACTTCTATAAGAATCATGTTGAATTATGTTGTTTTTGAAAATATTTGGTAGCTAAGTAAATCTAAATATTTTATCTTTCTTGTATTTTTATACATTAAAATATGTTTGATAATGTCTTTAATACGCTGTTTATTTACTCTAGACTAAAATGGAAGAACTCGAAAGCCTAGTAGCAGACCTAACAATAAAGTCTGTCAAGATGGATAAAACTTATTTAGTAGAAGTAACCTATATTTTAGATCCATTCGACTTTTACGTTCGTCCGATGAAGTATAGACCACTCATCCACAAGTGGGAGTCCACTGAACCTGAAACAAAGACAACAATATTCAGTATACATGATATGGTAATATTTAATTATGGTTATTCATGTGGAGCTCGTAAGTACATGAGAGGACGAATAATTCGTATATCACACATTGAGTATTACCTAGTGTTCGATGTATTTGCAATTGATTACGGTTTTACCGAAAAATTAATTCCGATTGAAAATGTATGGGTATGCTCAAATGAATTGAAAAATACGCCAGCACTGGCTTTTGACTGCCAGCTTGCTAATTGTTACCCTATAGATCACACCAATGGTTTCACATCGGAAGCAATTCATGCTTTTAAATATTATGCTGGAATCGAACCTCTTAGAATGAAAATTTTAGGCAAGAAACCGCATAAGATTCTGGTTGAGTTAGTAAATTCTACCCCAGAAAGCATAGCAACACTGCTAGCTATAGGCGGGTTTTCAATATTAGGTTTCTTTTGCGACCCAGCAGTTTGGAATCCGGTAGTTGGGTGTAAAATAATGTATTTCGATTTTAAAAAACTCACCATTGGTGAAACCCTAAATGTTAGGGTACAATCGGGTGATTCGTTGAAAGAATTCCATGTTGCTAGAGTTAGCGACTACAATAATCACCTCAAAGAAATTGATATCATAACATTTTACGCCAGAAGAGAATTCTCGCTGTCGCCTGAGCATTTGATTGAGGGAACATTAGTCTGTGTGAAAATTGAAAACAGAAATATATACGAAAGAGGTTTTATAAAGAAAGTGACGAAACTCGAAGAAACTGCTATTGTTCAACTCGTGGATTGGGGAAGAGATGAAGAGTTTCATATTGGAAAAATGAAATATATGTCCGCACTGTGTCTGAGGACACCGGTACTCTCGATTTATTGCAAAACTGAAGAGAATCAGGCTTGGGATAATGGATACGATAGTTTTTTAACACCTGGATTTGAATTTGATATTACAATTAAAAGCCTTGGGCATCAATTCGAATGTCCTAATACAGTTGACATTTCCCAAGCTGTAGAATCTGACGATGATGATGGTGGCGCCAGAGCCTTACCAATTAATTTTAATGAATAAATTTTTAAGCATTATTTAATTTAGAGCAAAACACTTGAGCCAGTGCACAAAGTTTTTAATCAGTTTAACAAATGTTATCCTTTTTTAGGTTAAGAAACTGTAATGTTCAATGCGTAAAATAATGGAAAAGCTTGTATATTTCAGAAAAATGTTTGTTTTAGAACAATTTAATTTATTAATTTTTGTGATATGATATCAATAGAATTTAATTACATCTATAATCGCAATATTTTAACCAGTGTCTGTATATTAATATATGTATGAAAATGTGAAATGATTCAACAAAACCTGAAATAAATTGAGGTAAAATGTAGCGTATTTTAAATTAATGCAAACCCAATTTCAATACAAAATACTATAAAATCGCTTTCTAAATATTTATTAAAAGTTAACATGTTTCAAATTAAAGGTTTTTTAGTATCATATATTATTACTAGTATGAGCACACTTAATAATGAAATCAATGCGAAATTAATTTTAACCATTGAAGTCAAAAACCCAACAATATCAAGACTTTTTATATAATATTTATATGTTTGTAGACAAAATAATTATATAGTAAAATCGTCACTCCTCCGTCCACAGATTCTTATTTCATTTTCTATATTTTTTTTGTTGCGAATGTTGTACTTTGTTATTATGACATTAATGAAACTTATTTGATTTTAGTTTAGAAAGCTTTGGAGCCCCTCCATAGTAGGTACTAATAATTGGTATACCACTAGCCTAAATTAAATTTAGTATTACTTAATACTGCTAAGAAGGTAAATGTTTTTGTGCTTAAAGTTTTAGAATTAGTTAATGACTCACTTTTTGAGTTAGTGCTCAAAAGATAAAAGCCAGGTCAAGTTGGGGAAATACAGATGCTTAATAAGAAATCTGACATTTCGTTAAAGCGTACTAAGAACTTTGGTTTAATCATATTATTTCCATATAAATGTAATGTAGCAAACTATCCGATTGTCATCCCAGCGCCCGGAAAGGGCAACGTGGGACGTCTTATGAACGTGAGTTTAAGCAGCGTGCTGTGCGACCTCCGAGAAAGGTTTTTAGGCTACCTTTGGGGGCGCTTCACCATTGCTCCAAGACTCGACAATCATCGGCAAGGCGCCTGGGCTTTTTGAACACCAGTACCATGAATTAAGTCTGGCCTGGCGACATGCCAGTCTTAATTCTTGCTTGCAGTCTTTAATGGATACTTCTCATAAGAAAGAAACTCCACAATTGATAAATTAAACGGTTGGATAATATTTATTTAATTTTCTACAAAATAAAATTTATAACAATGACGAAATCACTTTGCTATAAGAGATTTTATATTATTTATTTATTAACATCAGATTGGAACGGATCTGCCACTTTTACTAACCAGACCAAAAGGAAAGAGATTGTGATTATATAAAACTAAATATACAAATATAAAATTACCTAACCTGAGTCATAATTTGAATGTATTATATAAAAACCATAAATCATGTACTTCTACTACTTATACTACGTAGATAACTAGGGCATAACGGACACCAACAGTAACTAAAAACGCACTCATCCCCTTCTCGCCTTCTCCTTATGAAAAAAGTACCCGTACAACCAGTCAACATGTTGACATTACCTTGAATGTTTGTTGCATTCACAGCCAAGCGAAATCGATTATAAACTTAAATTGAGTACATAAAAAAAATCAATGATGCTTGCCTAGGTTTGAAGCAGCAGTTATCGTTTAATATTTACGTGTTTTAACCAATGGGCCACTCAGCTAAAATATTGGTGAAAGACGCCACTCGCGGCTAAACGGCTAGATAGTTTTCGTCGTTTACACATTAATTACCACAACAAAACGGAGACAATATCACGAAAGGAAAATAACAAGTTGTATTAAATAATATTTATTGACTTATTAGAAATATTTAAAAGCAGTAATAGTAACTGATGTTAATTTTCCAGGGCAAGGGTTTTCCCGATAGAAAGCTCGGAGATTATTCCACCACAATGCTCCAACGAGTTGGTATACATAACAATTTTTTATATATCCAAGCAATTGGAATTTTGATGTTTTTCTCCATTGAATATATTTGAAAAAGTTGGTAGTACTAATCTGCCTCACTTAAGAAATAACGAATGACTGTTACGATAAAGGTAAAGAAAAACATTATAAATGTAGGGAATATTATTATATACATATAACAGAAAACAATATTTACAACCATTGCGAGGGACGATTTATTATAAACACAGCTTTATTCGTCTTCGATGATCAAATTAATGACATCTATAATCTACGGACCCAAAAAAAGTGCGGTAAGAATATTATGGAAATTATGAAATACAATCGGTCAATATAAACGAAATAGTTAATTCTTGGATTCATTTTTAATTTTGCTTATGTCGTTTTTTAAGAATTTTTCAACGCAAGGGATTTTTTTTTATCGTATTTTATTTTTGGACGGTATAACTTGTGGCATTATGACAAGTTAAATTGTAAGCCTACTCGAATATCGAGTTTTTTTAGGTCCGTGTGATTAAAATGTTTGTTCAAAATAATATAAAAAACATTTTCGCACATAAATATAAAAAAATGACCACAGTTAAATTTTCACCATTTTGGTATAACATTAGAATAACCTCTTCGTGGCGTTTTTTTGGAAATAATGTCATGTTCATTTCATTGTCATATATATTCATTTCTTTTTAAATATAAAGAACACCTTGTGTGGCGAAAAAACGTCGAGAATTCAAATATAACAGTAATATCTATTTAGAGTATGAAAGTTAAAATATTTTATTGATTAATTTGCTCGTTGATAATTATCTTATACTACTAAAAATCTTATACTACTATGATATCTTTTTATACAAAATTTTATACAACTTGTTAAAAAATAATTTTTAGGAAATAACAATATATTTTTATTTTTGTTTTGACACTATTATATATATAAATAATTTTAATTTAGAACATACCATTCGTTTTGGTGAATACGAATTGCAAAAAGACCCGTGTGATTTATGATTTTGAAGCTCGCCATTAGCGCCACGGCAAGACTATGATTAGGCTTTTTTGATAACAGGTAACTTTAAATTAAAACTTATTATTTTAAATTACGTAGATTCTTTACCTATTACTTAACAAAGATTTCTAATCGAAGGTACAAAGACGCACACTTTTGGGGTTTCTTTTCAATGATAGGTTTGTAAGAAAATTTATAGTGATAAAATATTACTTTGGATTGCACTGACCTCCCAATAAATTGACGTATATAACACAACATTTTCTGCGGCTCCCAATAAAGAGTTGCAAAATATTTGTAGTACACTATATAAAATAAAATGTAATGAATTAGAAAGAGATTATTGATGAAACGAAATGACACAACATTCGCACGTACACAGTTTGAGAAACTATAAATTAAATAATCTTAAAAATTAAAAAAAAAACCTTTGAAATATTGCAATGATGATCAACTTACGCAGCTTCTAGCAAAGAATACGAAATTTGGTTATGATTTTGTTTTTACATTGAAAAAATTTAATAAAATCCTGTTTTCCTATTATAAATAATACTTTATAAAATTATATATATATACATACATACGGTAATATTATACGCAATCGTCATTTCTAAATGTACTCGAGTGTTTTTCTCACAACTCAGTACGTCGTTGAGCATGTCTTCATCTGATCAGACAAGTATGAGATTTATTCTTTGGATTTTGTTTTTCTTAACCGCTGGACCATGGAGTCTATTTGTTTGGAGATCAGTGTTGGATTATAAAAACACTTTAGTTTTATGTTCATTTCATATCATATTACAAATAGTATGTATATAGGAGGAGAATCTATTTTTTTCTACAGATTTACACCACAAATATTTTAACAGTGCCGTTCTGATATCGCACCACAAAGAAAAATAAGGCAAAATACGTACTATCTCAGTAAAACATTACAGTTATAAATATTCTGCTTGAATATTTCTAATTTTTCAGTAGATCTTCTGTTTTTTTTATTAATTTATTGCACTTTAGCTTTTATATTGAATACACAAGAAAATAAAAACCACGCTTATCACGATAATACTTAGTCTAAATTCTATTATCTTGACAAGTCTAAAAATAAAGCGGCTGAAATTGCAAAGCTCTGGATCGCACTGTATCTGGTATAAAATTAATGTATTTTAGATTGGAAGATTTTTACAGTTTGAATTTCTATAAATATCTGTTTTAACTTACAAATTATCGCTGATTTGATAAAGTTATTCTATAGAGTTTAAAATTTTAACACTGATCTTTAAGTCTGATATCCGAAGGGCAAAGTTATAATATTTGTACGGCGTTTGTGTCACCCAAGCCTATAGAAAGTCACAGTTTATAACACGTAGTGAACATTCAAGTATATACATGGAACTTTAGATAAAAAACTTCACCTTGTCTTATTTGACTAAAGTCGAATGTCCATAAAACGACTACTACACAAGTAGTATACATATAAAAATCATCTTACTAAGAAATATAACTACTGTTTTAACTCTTCACTTTACACTCGGTGTAAGTTACATATATAATAATTATATGTCGATATATATTTAAGACACTTAGTAAGTTTACTGTTGCGATTTTCCTAAGAGGAATACAAGCGAAATCGACCGATGTCGATAGCCTAGGGTTATTCATTTTTCATGTCTAGTTTTGACACGAGCGGGAACTGGACGATTCGCAGCTGGTTTGCGTAGTCACACACTATCGCGTCCTTAAGCGGCAATATCTGCCGTACAAAGATACACCCGTCACTCTGACCTGGAAATGTGAAAATGAATAAAGTTTAAGAGGCTGTATGTAGTTCCAAATTAACTCTTTTAGATTAATACGAGTTATCAAAACAAACATTCGATATATTTTTGTCGGTTTCCCGAATTGTACGAAAATATTTATTTTACCCATATTTTAAAAACATCAATAGAATAAAATACATTGTTTTGTTTCATTATTAATATTATGCGATTTTAGAATTTGTTATTCCCTGTATCTAACACCAAACTATTGCTGTGTGCCGCTTTGTATCAGCTCTGCTCAGCTAGCATCTACTTTTCAAGGGCGGTGGCTCAGGTGTGATGTAATGAATGGTAAAAATTTCATACCATGCCAGAGTATGTACCTGCTATAGTACATAAGCAGAAACATTATTTATTCATTCAAAAAAAATTAAAAAAGAAAATTATCAGGGTACAGTTTAAGCGCAACGTTTCTTTCGCATAAATGTTACACTGGTGACACGTGTTATGAGTTACGTGATTAATATAACAATTTTCAAAAAAGTATTTTGTATATTGCTATATGTTGTCGCTGATGTAAAGTATATATATTTATATGTTAATAAATTTGAGTAACCGCCTATAAATGTGCCACAGCAAAGACCTCTATAAGAAGGTTTGGAAGTTTATACTCCATGCTGGTATAATGTATGTATATACATACATCTACATATATTATGGCGTTTTAATATCGGTGATGTTGTTGTCGGAACTTGAGTTACATTTAAGTGGCTTAAGTAGTTAAGGGGTATAGTTTGTATTATAAATAAATATATATTATTGAGTAACTGTTTTTAGTGCTAAATATATCAGAGCCTATTAGCTAAACACATGGAAGGTGTTGAGCTGAGGTTTTTCTATATTTAACCTAATAACATATTATTGGACTTACCGAATAACACTCTTCTTATGACGTCACCACTGCTCAGGTCGTAAGCGGTGAGGCCGCTGCGGTCGCCCATCACTAGCAAAGTATGGGTTAAAGGCAGCATGCGACTCATATAGTTTAGACCCTGAAAGTATACAAAATTTTATATAATAAGTACGGCGTACATTTAACAGTTGAGGTGGCTCAGTTGTTAGGAGGTCGGCAGTGTTACTCTTCCATATCTTGATGTTCTCTATTCCTTCACAGTAAACAGTAAACTTCCCACTGCTGGCCTAAGGCCCCCTCTCCCTTTGAGCAGAAGGTTTAGAGCATTTTCCACCACGTTGATCCAATGCGGGTTGATACATGTGGCAGAATTTCGTTGAAATTAAACACAAGCAGGATTCCTCTCGATCTTTTCCTTTACCGCCGAGCACGAGATGAATTATAAGCACAAAATAAGCACATGAAAATTCAGATGAAATTCATTGCTTGTCTGGGTTTGAACCCGCAATCATCGGTTAAGTTGAACGCATTCTACACAGGGCCATCTCGGCTCTATTCCTTCAAAAAGTGGCTCATTTTGCTAAATTCTGCTAATGATTTACTTACGATGTGTATTGAGTTAAGCATATGTCCTTGGAATCGGTCCCAGATACAGAGGCGCTCGTCCGCTCCCGCAGAGACGACGTATGATGCAGTGTACGCAAGTGACGTCACAGCGCCGTCGTGCGCTTGCATGCTATACACGCACGCCCCTATTGTAAACGTCACATTATTTATTTATCTTTGTCTCAAAAGCCATACAAGAGTGTTGTTTTTAATTTAAAAAAAAAACATTGAATTTGACACATTTACGATATTGCTAGATTAAGTATAAATTGAAATAACAAAAGTTACCCGTGTGTAAATCCCATACGCAAAGCAGTCCGTCCTGCGAGCCACTGCCCGCGATGGTGGGCGTGGCATGGTCGATGAAGCAGCTGGTTATAGGTCCGCAATGACCGTGCAGTGTCAATAGCGGAGTCAACTCAGAACTTGAAAATACCTGATGATATACAGATATTACTGATTAATATCTGTAACTTTAATCATTTTCATATTATGTCTGGATCGAGTTCCTTAAAACTGAAATGAATTATATACTTATGCACGATTTAATATATTACATCGCTATACAAAATAAGTAGGATTGACTTTTGAGGATAACAGTACAATAATAATGACCATTTTGGAAAGCAACTACCTATATCAAATATGAAAAACAATTAGTTTTAAATACTAATGGAATTTATTAATATTTCAGTATCAGCTTATCAGAATTAAAAATAATATGATATTACCAGTTTTCACCGTTAGGGTTAAAAAGTACCCTATGTGCTTTTCCAGACTATAATTTATTGATATGCAAAATTGCATTTAGATTAGTTCAGCGGTTCTGGCGTTATTGAGTTACATCTATCCATCCATAGTTTAGCATTTATAAGTACCATTAGCAACTATATTACGGTTATTCAATTTCGTATCTAAATAATTTTTGGCAATTTTTTACTGAATTTACAGTGGAAAAAAAGTAAGAAGAGAAAGAAAATTGGTCAGGAGAATAAATTACTATTTGGAAGAGTCTATTTTTAGTGATTTTTATGTAGTAACGTTTCCCAATTATTTTATTAAAAATATTAAGTTCTACAACATAGTAAACTTTATATTTAAATAAAATATAACATTATTTGTTGTACTGTTTCCACGTACAAAATACAACTATAAACTAACAACTAATAATATTTATTAAAATAATTAAAATGAATAAATGTAATTGTTGATGAACTCGGACAAAATGAAAAGGCATCGAGCTATTATAAGTAGGTAACTTTTGAAGCTAATTAATGATAGTCGTGATTCTAATATTTATTCTACAATATATATTTGACTGGGAAGCTTCTAGCATTACGCTTGTTCATTTATTAACAAAAATCTACAACCAGTTAAAATTCTCATATATGAGAAGAGCAGACGAAAGAAACTCAGGATATTGAAAATATTTTTGTACAATTTAACGTAACAACGTGTTTCGTAATGTAAACTAGAACATAAGAAAGAACTAAACATGTAATCTAAAATGTATTTAAGTTTTTTTAGTTCGTTTTATTTTTATTATAATTATTTATTGTAAAATCGACTGTATCATGACGAAGCGATATGATTAGGAGAATACCTTTTGTCAGTACCTTGAGTACATGGTCCTGACCACCGGTGAGGATACGACCGCCCTCGGAATGCAGCTCTGTGATTGGTTGCTGGTGTGGTCTAGATTGTGCGATTCGGACGCACACAATTTCTGTTAAGAATTAGTTGAATAATTAATTTATTTTTCAACTATTAAATATCTTTGCGAATGTGAAGTTCGATACTATTTAAATGAATTATAATTTTTAATTTGATTTCATTATGCATGTGTATTTACCATCATTTTCAGCGTGGTCTGCGTCGTAAGAGAAGTTCATGCGATCTTTATGCTCGTCATCCAACCGCTGGTGTGCTATTTGTAAATAAAAATAATAATCAGTGGTACAGTCAATCCCATTAAATATCTGTATTATTTTATGTTATAAGTTATGTATTTATATCTGTTAACCCAAATATTTTTTTTATATTTATGTGGCGACAACGTTACAACAACGAAAAAAAAAGCCACGGATCTAAATGTTTTTTCAAGGAAGACATCGCAGCGACTTAAGAGGGCTGACGGCATAGAAGCGTTGAACACGTGTACGTGTGACAGTAGCTTAACTTATCTTTAAACTAGATTCTAGAGATTCATATTGACTATTCAGGATTAATTAATTTTCAATAAAAACTCACAAACATATAACATAAATGAAAACTGTAGATACTGTCATAGTAGCCCAAAGATCGGTGTCAGTGGTTGTGTGTGTATGTGCTACAGCACATACAGATTACAAACACTTACATGATCAAGCTGCAGTTAAAATTGAACTAAATGTAACTGTTCAATTTAATTAACATTTGATAGAGTATCTTAGTGTTACGTCCGCGCTATTTTATAAACATAGATTTTATATGAGTTTCATAAAAACGCATAAACAGTTTAAATAATTTGTTCTTTCGATTGATCAAGAAAGATCTAGAATATTGCTCAAATATAGAACATGTAGTTTGAGAAAGTTCAATTACAATACTGTTACAATAACAAATACAATACTGTAGTACATTATTTTCACGAAGGGTTCAGTTAGCGTTTGCTATATAAGCGCAAAAAGTGTGTTTATTTGCGACGTCACTTTAGAAACCTCTATGTAATGATGTGTTACGTGCCTCATGTTTCTACATGATTCAAGAATATTCTCGAAGTTAAATAAAAGCGCACAAAGTTTACTTTCGGAAGCGAATACGAAGAATAAGGATGATACCTACGATTTAAGCAGACTCTGGACCTCTGTGAACGATTTAGCGACTCAATATGAATAAAAAAGTACGCATGTAATAATGTAAGTATGTATGTAATAATGACTTTAGGTATTTCATGTATAGGAGCTCGTGAATCACTTCTCATTTCCATCGGCGCCATTCAAATAACCACAAAATTCGTAACATCAATTCTATCATTTCTTGAAAGCAATAACAAAAGGATGCATTGGGTTTGTTACTAAAAACAAACGTTCGCACCAATATACCAGATATTACAATATTCCACAAACAAAACAGTTCTGTTAGTTAAATATATACAAATTTGCGATCTGTAAATAATATCTTCACCAAAAAATTCTCCAAGTACTATTATTTAGCTACGGAAATAAAAACATAAAGAGTGAAAAATATGGCTTTCATTCTATCCATTATATAAGTCATAGCCCTGCAATGTCAGCGGTTTAATTGAATATACAAAAAACCACATGCACACTTTTTTTTTTATAATAGGTGATCATTTCATATCAAGCCGACTAGTTTGCTTTTTTTAGCTTTCTTTGTAAAAAAAAGAAAACTAATTGTTCGTTTTGGGTGTTTAATTAATTGTGGTTCTATTGCTTAGTTAATTGTTGATCATCATAACAATAATAACATGTTTATTATCTTAGATATTAAGAGCGTAAGCCGATTTTGGTCAGCGATTATGGGACGACAGCTGCACATAAAAAAATCGATTATGGTCTCATATTGAGGAGCTCCGTAGGTGTTCAGAAAATTAAAGACGATTCTTGATTGCATTTTACTAAATTTTTACAATTTTAGAATAAATTAATTTTAGAGAGAGGAAAAATAGGTACAAATGTCCTAAAATACCTTGTGAATAAACGCGAAGTTTCGCGGGAGACCCACTAGTATTCATTAAACGTTTATTACCAGTTTAGATAAAAATTAGACGGAAACTACTTTCGTACCGAATAAAAAACCATAATAGAGGCCAGAAAAAGGTTTGTGTTTGAAGGTCATGGTAGTAATAATATTTTGACTGAAAAATTTTATAACATGGAATGTCAATATGAAATCGTGTAAATTGATTCGCGTAAATCGCGAGGCATAAACACAACTAACTTATAGTACTAAAATAATATTATTCAAAAGGCTTTAAGCTGTGATTGTTTTATAGTCGTAACCTAAAGTTTACATTAGGTAAAAACCCCAAAACATTAATTGTCTAGATTTCGCTGATAAAGGCGTATGCATTACGATTCTGCTTTAAATAAGTCAATCAAAAATATGCAACTTGACTAATTTAGAGGATATTTACTTCTCCTATGTGCTGTGCTGAATCGCCAGTCAACGTGTGCGCCGGACTGTGCGTTATATGCGTCGAGACGCAATAGTGTGAGGTGGCCCGAGAGTGAGGCCGCACACACGCGTCTCGCTCCCGACAGGGCGCGTACGTGTGTCACCCCTTTCCCCCCCGAGCGCCACTCGTTAAACCACCACACATTCTGAAAGTGCAAATTAATTATTATCATCACACCTCATATCAAGCCAAAAATAAAACGAAGTACGATCTTGAAAGGATTAGTAACCGAAAAAGCCTATAAAGATTTTAACTTTTTATTCTTGTTAAATATTAATTTCGTTTTGTATATCACAAAGAAGTTAAGTTAAGTTACACTGTAATAAAAATGAAAAAAATAGTTCTACATAGTTACCATAGAAACAAAACGACACAACAATAAGGTATGAAGTTCTGAATTCAAATTAGTATCGATTTAAAACGTGAAAATATACACCGATATTTATATTTAGATACATTTGATTAAGACTTACCAATAATTTACTAGTACTAGCTTCCCAGAACTCCAACCTCCCATCAGCACACCCCAAGATAACGAGGTCGTTGCAAAAGTCCATACACCACACGGGCGACTCCCGCATCGCCCTACCCCTCCAACTTGTATTTGGCGCGTTTTCGGCATCACTACAAGTCCTAGCATTAATTTTACTACCGCCTCTATTCCTTAAACTATTGATAGAATCATCACTTCTATCGAAAATAAAAACACTTTCATCACTAAGATCACTGTCTTTAAAAGCTGCATTTAAGTCTTGTTTGTTTATACATGAATTATTTACTTCGGAATTTGTTTTCTCGTTTAGTTCATAAATGTCACTCTGTTCAGTGTAATAGAGGTCTCTGTAAAAAATGCATAATATTTAATTAAACATAAAATAACGGATCGATTTGTTCTAAAAAACTAAACCGATTGTATATGAATAAATTCCATTTTAAAAATATAAATAATACAGTTGTTTCCATGTCCGACGTATATTAATAATCTGTGTGTAATAATAGGAATATGTACCTAATTAAAAAAAAAAAAGTTTTAATACAGATGTAATATTCATAAATTTATTGGATTCTATGATTTGAAAGAGGTATCGGCAAATCTCTCACAAAGATTTATCTTCTTAGTTGAAAAATCCTGTTGATACGTTACATAGTTCTTTTTTAAAAAACCCAACGAAGGAGAATGTTTGTCCGATTTTATGAATATCATCATTAGTTAAGTCCTAATAGATCCTGTCCTGTCCTAATAGAGTTTTAGCACAATTTCTTAAATAAATAAAATATTATAATTTGAATTGAAAAAATATTATTCACCCGTTAAGGCCTTACTCGAAGGCCATGGTAATAATTTATTTAATATAACTGTAAATCTACTTATCAAATCAATGACATTTCTGTTATAATTACGTAGTATATAAGACAAAGTCCCTTACCGCTGTCTGTCCCGATGTATGCTTAAATCTTTAAAATTACACAACGGATTTTGATGTGGTTTTTTTAATAGATAGATTGATCCAAGAGAGAGGTTTATATGTAGCATACATGGACAATATAATAGAGAAACAGTGAAAATTTTAGAGGTTTCCAAAGTGATGTCGAAAATAAACACATTTTTTGCGCTTACATTGCAAATGCTGGCTCAACACTACGAGATAGATCAAAATAATGTACTACAGTATTATACACCTTAAAAAGATCTTCAAAAAAGTCTGCGATGGTATATGTCTATCTCTTAGGGATAGCCTACAACAACATTGTTCTATCCTTCACTTTTTACGAGAAATAATGGCTTTTTTTCGAAGCGATTTTAAGCAATACAGCATTAATTCTTATACAATTAAGTACCTTAAATACGTTGTGCAATTTATATAGCTCAAAATGGCTCTTTACAGCATGTAATTTAAATGAATATTTTCGAAGATATTACAGATTTAAAACGCAGGGACAAACCGTGAACGTTGTAAGACATTCTGTAGTATATTTAGTATCAGCATTGCACCCGTGCGAAGAGAGTTGAATCTACATTTCTAACTGGTGATACATTTACATTTAATGTAATCAAGTAGAATGACGAATAAAATAGCTTATAAAAACTTTGATTTTAATAAAGTATGATTTAATTTTAATGTATTTTTGATAAATAAGTAAATATTTATATGAAAATTCAGGATGGATTGTCATATAATACTTTGGATACAATAAAAAGTATGGAACGAATTGTACTTTCTAAATTTCCCACTGCTGGGCTAAGGCCTCCTCTCCCGTTGAGGAGAAGGTATGGAACATATTCCACCACGCTGCTCCAATGCGGATTGGTGGAATACACATGTGGCAGAATTTCGTTGAAATTAGACACATGCAGGTTTCCTCACGATGTTTTCCTTCACCGCCGAGCACGAGATGAATTATAAACAAATTAAGCACATGTAAATTCAGTGGTGCCTGCTTGGGTTTGAACCCGAAATGATCGGTTAAGATGCACGCGTTCTAACCAATGGGCCATCTCGGCTCTTTTCAGTTACCAACACCTAAAAGTTATACACACTCATTTTTGGCATCAACCAGCATGCTGATTACATCACAGTCACGTGTTGGTGATATTTTTAAATATTTACAAGTTTAATTTATTTACAGTTTACACATATTATCACGAGGTTTATGTATGCGTTATTTATAAATGTGTAATAAATTTTAAAAAAAATGCCGTAAAAGTTTACATCATGGAAAGTATACCTGTAGGCTTTGGCAAACTCGTATTTTGTGTTCTCGGCTGCAGACGGGTAGGAGTTGTCAGCTTGATTAGCTCGGAATGTCAAACCGCTCAGGTGACTGCTTAAGCCCCGTCTAAGTCGAGGAACATTCTGGAATAATTGAAAACTTAATTTAATTACATAATATCTTACAAAAAGTTCCCTTGGTTACCGGCGCATTGATGTGATTAAACGGAAAAAATGCTCATAGGAGGAATGGTGAATTCGTTTTATTTATCTGAGCCATTAAACGTTAAATATTATTCTGTGTAACTTTGCCGTAGCGAAACGTTTGAAACGACCCTGGAAGATAATAATTGCATACAATTTCTGCTTAAAACTGTTTGTTATAAAACAGTATATATTTGTTTTTTTTATGCCATAGTTTGGCGGTGAGCATATGGCCCACCCATGGTAAGTGGTCATCACCGCCCATAGACAATGGAGCTGTAATAAATATTAACCATTCCTTACATCGCCATTGCGCCACCGACCTTGAGAACTAAGATGTTATGTCCCTTGAGCCTGTAGTTCCACTGGCTCACTCACCCTTCAAACTGGAACACAACACTCAGTATGAGTACTATTGTTTAGCGGTAGAATATCTGATGAGTGGTTTGTACCTACCCAGACGGGCTTGCACAAACACAACCAAATATATTGTAGGGAATGCTATTAGAAATTAGATCAACCACTATGCATAACCTTGAATGGAGGAAAGTCCTTAGTTGGTGTTACCATTAAAGTTTAATAAATTCTAATTATTGTAATTGCGTCAATGTAAAATATTTGCATTTTACATAGCACTATTTTGTAATTACTAAAAAAATGCGTTTTATACAGTCGTTACTGATATTCAAGAAAATCTGATATATGAATTAACTTAGATTTATTCCTAGACCATCAATAGGCATAATTATTATTACTTCGGATATTACAAAATAATAGCTTTCGCGTCGCGTCAAACGTACGTAAGATAACTCCCGTATATTGAGAAAATATATACGAAGCTTTACGACGTAACGTGTACCTCTCTACATCAAAACCACGTATCAATGTCTTGGGAGACCTTATTTCTTGGCAGTCCAACACTAGGGAACCGTCAATGACGCAGCTCGTTATTTATTTATTTATTTATTTGACAACACCAAAAACTAGTACAACAAAAATACACAATAAACCAAAAGTGATCATAAGTATTTTGGTAATTGCCTACTTTTACTTTTTTAAGGTGTTCTAAAATTACTTGAAAATTGAAATATCAGTCAACATTCTAAAAACGATAATTATAAAAAGTTAATTGATAAAATAAAACATTATAAAATTAATAAAAATAATGAGCTAATTTGAAAATAACCTAAATAGAGTTTTTTTCAATATATTAAAAATAAGTTAAATAAAATAAACGATTGTGAATTTAAATATTTTTTTATAAAATATCAATAATAATATAAAATTCGAATTATATATACGAGTGTTATCAGTTCAAATGTAAGATCTTAAAACCAGGATAACTATTAAGAGTTAATACATTATTATAGACTATGAATTATTATTTAAATACACTATTGATTTTATTCTTAAAATTACTTATATTGTCATTAATTTATGCCATCAACCCGTACGACGATGGCAGTCCAGGATTACTTCCTTACAACGTCTACTTCTCTCCTTACTTACATACTTACTTCACTTTTTTACTGTGTAATTGGTTATTACCGTGCACTATGACCGAAAATCGTGCTTATGTTGAAAAAAACTAGTAACTTTAAGAATAAAAATATTCTTAACGTATTCACCTCATTACTATAAATTTTCTTGACGTGTAATTAAGATGGATGTCTAAAATAAATGCTAAAATACTCGTATGTTCAAAATAAACACTACCACTAGCACTGTAAGTAAATTGAACGGGTAATTACTGTTTGATATTATTAGTACAAGCTGCTAGTGTAAATCTAACCGATCATTGACAATTTTAATTACAACATTTTAGATAAGCCATGTTTGTTTTATTTTTTTTATTTTATAATATATTACGTTTTATATAATCTAATTATATTTGAAATTAATCTTAAAATTCCGTTCTAAGCTATTTACTTTTACTTGGTGGTTGGGTTGTGCAAGCCCGTCTGGGCAGGTACCGCCTACTTACTATGTATTCTACTG
Organism: Vanessa tameamea; assembly: GCF_037043105.1. Lineage (NCBI taxonomy): Eukaryota > Metazoa > Arthropoda > Insecta > Lepidoptera > Nymphalidae > Vanessa > Vanessa tameamea. The sequence goes on from NC_087341.1 coordinate 15,000,091, forward strand.
CCAAGCATAAAAAATTAAGATTAGTGATAACCGCTTATCACCAGGTGGCACTCTTTGCAGTGGCTAGTCTTTACTCCCGATTACTAAAAGCCAAACGGTATTCGATCTTGCAAAAGCTGATTGTAGCAAGTTCAGGGCACCTGAAACCGTCTGGAGTATTTTCAGTACCTTTACGACTTAACGTATAGATTTACGTTTAGTTCAGGTACTTAGAGCCTTCTTAAGGTGCCATATTCAATATTTAATGCATTGGTTTAATATTTAAATAGGGGCAGGCCTAAGTCCAGCAGTGGACTAATACAGGCTGATTATGATGATGATGATGAATATTTAAATAAATAACTTACTTCATTTGTTTGTAGAATCGCTGCATCAGAAGACTGACACGCTGAAAATATTTTAATCTTTTATTAATTACTTTTTTATTACTTAATATATTATAAATTTGAAGAGTGACTTTGTTTGTTCGCGCTAACGTGAGTCTTATATTGAAAACTTCATTTTGTATATAATATATAACTTATTAAATTCTGCATATATAAAATAGGTAGGCGAACTGGCCCGGCGGACTGGTCTCCACCGCCCATAGACATTGGTGACGTAATCAATTTTAAAAATTTCTTACATAACCAATACGTTCCCAACCTTGGTAACGAACTTGTGACACACTGGCCACTCGCCTTTGGAAACGGACTTAAACACAGCGGGCGAAACTACACAAAGCAGACCGCAAGATTAAAAATAATACTTACATTCTATTGTAATTTCTCGATCATCGGTGCTGTTTTGTTTCGAGTGAACTTTTTCAAAAAGTTCCGTTTGAAATTTGAAGTAACTGTAACAGTAAAATAATTTTAAGTATTATTAATTATTAAATTACTTTTCACTGTGATATAAAATTCATTTATTTTTTTTAATTAAAAGATTAGCGTTTTATTGTATTACTGTGCGAGTACTTACGAGTAACGATCTATATTCGATATTAATTCACCGTTTAACGAATCCCACACTTTGATGTTGCCTTGTAGACACGAGCTGACTACTTTTTCGCCGTCAGTCACAACACATTCTACTTCTTGACTGTGGCCGGCGACTACTAGCGGTACAGCTTCCATTACCAACTGAAATAAGCATGGACATGTTATTATTATCTTGTATATGAATACTGTACATAAATGTTTTCGTACAGAACACATCTTCCTTTAAAAGAAAAACACAATTTCAATACAACATTAGCTTAAATCAATTTCACGAATGTAAAAAATATGGAATACACAAATGAGTCAAAATTTATAACATTAACAATCAGCCGATCGAAGCTCGTTGCAAGACATAGGTTTCTTCGACTCTTCAACGTCTCTTCCCAGGTAGATACGATATTCGATCACCAAGAACTTCGTGAGGTTTCCCTTCGACGTATATCGGTTCCGGCACGACTTGCATGTTGAACACGACCGTGGTCTAGTCTAAGTTCATGCCGAGACCGACACGCCGGGAAGACTCTTTTAGGTTGCGCTGCAGACGACATCATCGGCAAGTCGAAGGTGTGATGTGCTCGCCGTTTTCATCGACTCCATATCCAGTCCAATCCAGCATTGTTACAATTTATTCCAATGCGATGGTACAAAATTCAAAAATATAACATGGGCGATTTGAACATATATTTGAAATCATATACATTTAATTACACATAACAATTCAAACTAAAATATATACAAATTTATTATTTAAACGTACCTCACGTTTTAGAGAGCTACACAATAAATTATAATCGGTGCAATGTCTGTACATATGTACGAAAATTATAATAATTTGAATCTTTCCTATAAAATCGTTTAACAGAGAATTACGTACATTTCTCTGTTTTTTAAATAGCACACCGTTTAAATAAATACAGTAAAAATAGAATAGAACTACGAACATACAGAATGTCTTCATTACGTGTGAAACATTCACACAGACAAATTACCTTATACAAATATAAATATTCCTATTGTCACACACACACGAGTTCACATTATATTTCATTTATTTTTTCAATTATTGTTTTTTATACTGTTATAAAAACATATAATAAGTATACAAGTAGTACAAACAATATAATAATGTATCATGTAATCACTGTATTAGATCACACTGGTTAAGTCTTAAAATACGAGTCTTCCTAGCTTAAGACGTCAGGGACGTTGAAAGTATTCACAGAAACTATTTCATTAAATATTCATTATTATTATTATTATTTTTTATGTTAGTGGTAGCAGGAGGCTCATCAGATGGAAAGTGACTACCACCGCCCATGGACATCTGCAACACCGGGGGGCTTGCAGGTGCGTTGCCGGCCTTTCAGGAAAGAGTATGCTCTTTTCTTGAAGGTTCCCAAGTCGTATCAGTTCGGAAAAACCGCCGGCGAAAGCTGGTTCCACAGAGTGGGTGTGCGAGGCAGAAAATGTCTTAAAAATCGCGCTTTTGTGGATTTTCTGACATCTAGGTGGTGCGGGTGATATTTTGAATTTTGGCGAGATGTCTGAATGTGAAATTCAGCAGCCGGGATTAATCCGAACAATTCATCGGAACATTCCCCGTGATAAATTCTGTAGAAGATGCAGAGCGATCCAACATCTCTACGCAAAGCCAAAGGATCAAGCAGATCGGAAAGGTCTTGATCGGCGATAATTCGAGCCGCTCTACGTTGGATACGGTCGAATGGAAGGAGCTGGTACTGGGGAGCACCCGCCCAGAGGTGAGAGCAGTACTCCATGTGTGGCCGAATTTGTGCCTTGTAGAGTCTTAGACGATGGACCGACGTGAAATACTGTCTTGCCTTGCTGAGCACACCGAGCAATTTTGATACCAATTTGGCTTTGCCTTCCAATTGACCGCAGAACTGAACGAGGCTTGAAATATCGACGCCAAGTATTCCTATACTAGCTGTGGCGGTTAATGGAATGTTCTTAAATAGTGGAGATACGACAAATGGTGTTTTTTAGCAGTTAACGCGCAAACTTGCGTCTTTTTGGGGTTGAAATGGACTAGGTTCAGCCGGTCCCAGTTCGAGACTTTGTTTAACGAAGACTCGATTTCAGACACAAGTTTGTTCCGGTTTTCTTCGACGTTTTCCCGAGAAATATTAGCACAGCCGGTGTATGAGGTGTCTACGGTGCTATCGTCTGCATAGCAGTGAATGTTACTGATTTGCAACAATTCATTCATATGCAGAAGAAACAGAGTGGGTGATAGAACGCAGCCTTGTGGAACACCAGCATTGACGAATTTTAAGTCGGAGTATGCACCGTCGACAACGACTTTGATGCTCCGATCTGCCAAAAAACTGGTAATCCAATTGCATAATTTCCCGGGAAGCCCATAGGAAGTAAGCTTCGAAAGAAGCGCTTTGTGCCACACGCGATCGAAGGCCTTCGCTATGTCCAGACTGGCTGCTAATGCCTCCCCCTTGCTCTCAACTACTTCCGCCCATTTATGACTCAGGTAAACTAGAAGATCACCGGCTGAGCAATTATCATATTATATTAATTTTTGTGTTTGTGTATCTTAAAATACACAATAAAATAAAAAAAATAATAAAATTACCGTAAATCGAATACAGATTATAAATTAGTCAAATTGAAAATCTTATCCCTTTATTAATTTTGTTCCTAAAATATTTTCATAAAATAATATTATTAAAATTCAACCGTTTATATTTATAAAAAATATATATATGCGAATAAAACGATAATTATAATCCTATTTGCCCTAAATTAATTCCGCGACCTTCCAGAACAATTCCCTAAGATTCTGTAAAACATATAAAATAAAATAAGATCAAATATGCGACTCATAATTAAAAAGTAAACTTACTTGAACAGCGGGTTGCTTGGCGATGATCTTCTTATATTCGTCATCTTCGCTCCATGAAGCACGCCATTCTGCATAGTGCCTCGAACAGATGCATCTGCGGAGGTTAATCAAGCTGGTTAAATTTTAAATCTTTAAACAAACGAGTGAAATCAACTAAGGTAATATGGTCCTTATATGACTGGTATGGTAAAGTCTCTTTCAAGAAAAGACAGTATAGCTTAGTTTAGTTTAGTTTAGCAAAAAACATCACATCCTAAGCGTTTTAGGATATGATGTTTTTTGCTAAACCTAGACTGGCTAGTGTTATATAAGCCCTCATCACCGAGATTTATCCTTTTTAGGCTAAATATTTTTTGTTTATAAAGCCTAATAATCAACAAAGATGACTGGCATCACTGAAATAGGTGAAATTTTTAATGAGATTCTCGTGTTGGTCCACATTGAATAAAATGAAAAGCCAATATAACATTGCTGAAATTATTAAATAAATGCGTCCATCTTTGAGAAAATGATTCGTTTCTATATTATATATCTGTAGACAATTATAATTTAGTCATGCAATAAATTAAATAGCGTAATGATTAAAAATAAAAAAAAAATACAGAAGGGGCTTATTTTAAAGACGACAAAAGGGCGTCGATTATTGGAAGTATTCATTGATTACCATGGAGAATGTATACATTTATTTGTCTATAGACTTCGACGTACATTCATATATGAAAGTAGAAAAAGCCATTGATATTCATGACGGTTCTTGTCGGTAAGGTATAAATTCCTCGAACGTATTTTAATAAAACAAATATTGAACCGTTTTATGGTCCAAGTTTAAGTTGTGGTGTCGCCCACTTAACCTTGGCTGAATACATATTGATTCGATGCACTTTAGAACATTCTAGGGCTACTTTATCCATATCATAAATAAGAAGTATGTATCGTAAGATTACTAACGGCTATAAATGTAAATAGGCTGTTTATTGGACAACATGTCAGAGGAATGTATGTAATGTGTTACATAAAAAAATAGTAGCTAAAATATTTAACCAGAATCCTAAAACATTTCGTAAAATAACGAGACAATATCTAAAACACTTCAGGTAGTAGAAAATTAATTCACACACGAATATTGTGATTCGATTGCGCAATTAATGATAAAACTAAATAACATGTCGCTTAAGATAAAGTTAGTCAGTAGAAATTGAAAGTAGGTCTCTTTTTATGTAATAAAAGATTTCGTCTGTCTGTCACGGTCACGTGATCTCCAAAACTATAGGTGTCATTGGCTTAAATTTTGGCATACTTTTGTATTGGGACTTAAACGTTTAAAAGGAACTTTATTTTAATTTTTGAAATATCAAGAGGGGTTGTATTTCCCCCCTTAAATTTATAATTTGGTTCAAAACGGTTACTTTGTATGAATTTTACCCGAATAAGTTATAGATATGATATATCTTACATATGGGAGGTGAAAACTTGCGTTTGTGAAAGAACGTAATTACAAAATAAAAAAAAAAATAAAATCGTAACGAGATTACATTAATATTAAACAACGATCAAAGATCTAAATATTAGGCAGATAAGATAATTCCAAGTGTTCTTGTTTTCAATAAGAAATACGTTGAAGAATAATACTAAAACATAAAACATAACGTTCATACTTAATGATCGTTTTAGTAAATACCTAAAACAAATTCTAGCATAAAATATTGCTGACTAATGTCATGAGTTAAATGAAGGGTGGGTATAAGTAATAGAGAACGTATTAGTAACGTGTATGTACGATAATTATTATGTATTATATATACATGCTGACGTGAACTCGGCAGTTATAAAGTAGACCTAGAATATTCCAGACGCGTTTGACTAGCCACTCTACCACGAACATTGGAAGGCGACCGATCCTGGCGGTGTGATTATCGCACAGAGTCAATAAGTCAGCTTAAATATTTCTTTAATTATATTCAATATACTAAGAAAATTTTCATTGAATATAACAAATCAAAAACAGTCAAAATGAGTCATTCAATGGGAGGCCAGGTTCAAGCGAACGTTTCGCAGAATAACGAAGCTGGAAATAATCCGGCTCCGGAGCAAGAACCACAGAGCCACTACGATGTTACAAACATTCTATTTATCATCGTTGTGGTGATAATTGGTTTGTTAACACTCATCATTCTTCTCTATTGGATACAAAAGTTGACAGAAGAGGGTTAAATGACGAAAATGGACACGCAGCGTGGAGGGTCTTCCCATAGACATAGCAAAGATCCTCCTATATTTTTAGAAGAAATTTAGAAATTCTATAATTTTAGAAGAAATCAGAAAGTCGAAGAGTTCGCTTACGAGTTATTTCGCTGAGATCGCTGCGCAGTATGTTATGTGATCTGTGCTGGTATCTTCTAAAATGCGTGATGTGTGTGTAACAAATTAGAAGTTTTAAAATTGCTTAAAAATGTAAACTTATTATGTTATTAAATATTATGTTTTAAATTGCACAACGCGAGTCGCAAGTTGACATTCCATGATTTGGTTTCGGTTAAATATTGTCTCGAAAAATGAATTAAGCGTAATTTCAGACGAATAATTAGCTAGCTTACTAGTGTGTTCTTAAAATGATTACACATAGATAATAGTTACAGATACATAAATAGTAATATTATAATGCATAGTTTATTATCCCTATTAGTTAAAAGTTTACGTAAAAATGTTTTAATGAATTGCACTGATGTTTGTAGAAATTAGTTTTAAAATTAAATAAATGCTTGACTAACGACTTCTTTTGTATTGCCCTGACTTTTCCCCAGAAGATAATTTTATTTGACCTGACGCTTCAGGTTTTGGCATAGAATCAATACTATGAATAAAAAATCGACGTCATTTATTCCACAACAGAAAAAGAACCCTACAATACTCACGTATTGTATGGTTTTAAATATGTTCCTTTTTGTATTCAAAAGATAATGCACAATTTAAACAGATTGTCCTTATCCAACAAGGATACTGAATACTTATTTTTCACAAATGTAAATTTAAAAAAAATGAGATTCAGACACTTTGAAAGCTGAATATGATTCTAATATTACAGCACAGCATACGGGGAAATTGTTGGAAAATTGTTAAACTGAACCACTTCAATTCTATTGAGGTTTGTATTTCAAAGAACATTATCTTCATTATGTTTAATTAATATAACGTAGAGGCGCGGTGCAGGCGAATCGGTGGTTCAAGATGCGAAGGTAAATCGTAATGGGTAGAACCTAAGCCCAAAATAAAGCCTGGATCAGTCGGATAACTAAACGACAGATACACCACAAGATAAATATTCGCAATCATACACAATGAGCGTAATTTTAAGGTTTTGAGAATGGATGTAGATGGATAGAGGTAGGGGACGACCAAAGAAACGATGGATGGATTGTGTGAAAGACGATATTTTTAAAAAGAATGTTACTTGTGCGATGACGTTCGACAGAGAAGTATGGAAGAACACACGCTGCGCCGACCCCAAGTAAAATTGAAATATAAACGTTTCATGAAATTATTTTGTGCGACGGGACGGGTATCTAGTATCATACAAAAAACCCCATACAATCACTATCTACTCAAAATGTTTTAGTAAGTGATAAATAATTGTAGCTCATGTATCAGATTCAGATTCTTATTGAATTCATATAACCTAGTATCTTTATTCTTTGAGCCCAAATCCACAGACGTAATCCATCATCCAGAAGGTCTTTCTTGACGGCTGGCTACATTTCATCATAAGAAATACACAAAAGATTTTAAGAAATAACATATTCTTGCTCTTATGTTATGGCAAATATCACATATATATATATCGGATAATTAAATAAACTTCGCAATAGCGGAACCCGAATTCCTTCATGAAATTTAGTCCAGGTATCTCATCGGACTGTTTAAGGGTATTCCCCTTAAAACGTTTTTTCGGACGTGCAATAATTTATTTTGAAAGTCATTTCCAGCCACTACTAAAGTGACCTGATAAAATTTAAATGACATGGAATATAATTCATTGTGAAACTGGAAGATTCAAAGCTCCGAACTTAATTTAACTATTGGTAATATACCTTTAATTTTTGATCGGCATGTCGCAAATGTCTTTGATTATTTTTAATGACTTTTTTTTAAATAAACATCTAAAAAACTAGATTTCTCTTCTACCGTCGCTCAATCATTTATTTTAAAACAGTATACAAGAATATGACATTCGTTTTGATTTCATGCAGAACGCTAACGCTGCGGCTGCGGTGCGCTGACTTAACTAATTTTCTTATGGCTTGCGATTATCACTACGGTATTATAGGCACCATACTTTGAATGTGTAACCGAGCAATCGAAATCAAGCAAGCAAGAGATCTCCCGGGGTTCCAATTCGTACTAGACGGGGGATTACTTAAAAATATATTTTTGGTCCATTTCTCTTGCTCATTTATATAAATGACGTACCATATATTAAATATCATAAGCACAAGATGGTATTGTTAGCTGATAACACTTATTTTAATTTAAAAATACGAAGATTCCAAGCTATATCTGACGACGTAAACAATGCTCCCTCAGAAAGACTAAGTAGTAAAAATTACTAAATGTATCAAAGTTATAACTCCAAATTTAAAAGTGTAAAATCATATTTGTGTTAAACTTTAATAACACTACGAAATTTGGGTCAGCGAGTGGACTGAGCTCTGTAGCATTTGCGGTTAAGAAAATAAGGTTGTTAACTTGTTGTTAACGGCTCGCCTTGTTTATTTTAGTTACTTCCTTAACAGTATATCCTGCGGCTTTCTGCTCACTGCTGGCTTTTTTCCTATAAAATAATTAAGAAACGTTTGTGTGTTAGAGGATATTATAACACGAATCATTTCTTAGATGATAACAAACTTTAAGCAAGAAGCGATCTCTCCCAGGCACTTTCAAATAAAAATATGAATAATACCATTGTGAACATAATTGTTAATAAAAATGATTTCTTTCATCGGTTCTCCAATTTCTCCGAATTCTGCGTACAAAAATAATTAATCCAGATGTTAAGCGAGTTATACTTATAGATTTTCACTTCAAACCTATCGGTGGTCACGTAGGCAAGGCGGACCTGTTACAATAGATTTCAATAATTATATACGTTCATTTCAGTGCGAACTTAACAATTTTCTAGAAGTGCACTACGAATTGCAGTGTCAGTGGCAAGGGTATTTGTGGAACGGTATATGGTATCCCGAAGGAAATCGCTGCGTTTGCAACACATTACTTGGTCATATAATAAGACTTTGTGTTAGCCTGTCTGAATAAATACTACCCACTCATCACATATTCTACTATCTAAGTGTTCCGGTTGGAAGAGTGAGTGAACTATCACGAAAGTATTGTGGTCGTACGTCATTGAAATAGTATGGGTGCTTAAGTAGTATGGGTGCTCTTAGATAGACTCTGAAAATTATAACAACTCGCTGGCTTGAGATTGGCTGGATTGGATTAGAAGCTTTGGAGCTTATTCCGCCATGCAGCTCCAATGCTTTTTGGTCGATACACACGTGACAGAAGCAATTTATATAAAAACTCAGTGGCATATGCTCGGATTTCAACCGGTAAATTACGGTTAAGATTCACGGACCACTTGGGCTCAAAAAACGTGTAACGTCCCTGCAAATTTCAGCACACTGTTCATCCGATACATTATTACGATAATTATCCACTTGAATTAAAATGCAGTACAAGTCAAGATACAAAACAAACTGAAAATGATTTTTTCAATCAAGTTTGTTAAACCTCATGTGTAAACCATAGTTATACACTATGGTTTAACAAGTTAATTATAAATAATAAGGAATCCGACAAATGAAATTTGAATTTAATTGTAAAATTCATACAAAGTTACTGAAGTAATAGTGCACGTAAATATATGTAACAAGAAATTGATATTGGCGTTCGTCGTGTCAATCGTTAACATTTAAAGCGTGTGAAACTACGAAGCGCAACTACGTACTTACAACTATAAATAAATACACTAAATTTTCTCCAAATGCGCTGCATTTTCTGGTATAAATTTTATATATATCGACTCAGTAGTTTTTTCAGTTAGGCCATAAAAAAAAACATCACCAATTTTTTAGTATAGATAGAAAATTTAGAACTTGGCATTAATGAAATAAAAAATAAATGGTTTCTTACCTGTAAAGCCCTACCATCATGTATGCAATAACAGTAACACTTATTATACAAAGGATTGCTACTAGAAGAATTTCCATGGGAGTTGTCGGGTATATCGGCAGATCATTCCCTTTTCCCCATTGGTGGCCCGGGCTTTTGCCGTCGATAACGTCAAATTCTGTGGATATATTTAGTTTTTATGAAAAACAAATAAAACGTAACTGTAATTAGTGATTATTTAAAAGTTAATTTAATATATAATTTTATATATTAATAATATGACGACCTCCGTGGTCGAGTAGTGGTACACCGGTTTTCATGGGTACGCCACTCCGAGATCCCGGGTTCGATTCCCGGCCGAGTCGATGTAGAAAGATTTTAGTTTTCTATGTTGTCTTGGGTCTGAGTGTTTGTGGTACCGTCGTTACTTCTGATTTTCCATAACACAAGTACTTTAGCTACTTACATTGGGATCAGAGTAATGTATGTGATGTTGTCCAATATTTATATTATTTTTTTATTTATTTATATATTTGAAAGTCTAAGTCTTACCAGGTAATATTTCAATGGGATCGAGAGCAGCTGCTAATGCCTGCCAGCGGAGAGGCGGCGGGTCTCGCTCGTCCGGGTGACGCAACCCCGCTGCTAGCTCTGGTCCGACGCGATGACTTACCAGAACCGGCGGTAAGACCACCACGTACCTGCCCGCCACTGACTCATTGTACTGCGACAGAATCGCGGACCAATGGTACGGTGACAATCTGAAATATTTAATTTTAAAGTATAATATATATAATAATAATGTTTATAAAAAAATCTAATATTATAATTATCAGCTAGTCATATTCATAGCTTGCACTTTTCAGGATAAAGAGAGGAACCGTAGTCTTCTCAAACATTGTTAAAAGGTCAATGAGAGAAACTAAAGAACTTATACCCAAATTGATAGATGCAACACATTATTGCTATATTACTAATAATAATTAATTAAGTCGTAATGGCTTTAGAACTTTGTTTTAGTGTAGATCTTAGAACGAGTATAATTACATTTAGGTTGGTTTAGTAGCGTTTCTCAAGATGGCACTGTTTTCAATATTTTACCGCAATGGGTCAGTGTTTTTTTTTTCATTAATAAAGAAATATCATACAGAAAAAAAAGCACAAAAATCTATTAAAATCGTTATCCTGATATTTCGTTTGTGATTCTGCATGGAAATAAAAAATATGCAATCACATCAAACTACTAAAAAAAATAAAAAATAATAGATGTCTACAGCAAAGACAAGGATGAAACGTCTGCGGTGATTCGATGGTTTAAATTAAAAAAAAACCTGTACTAATATTTGAAAGGAGACTGTAACTGTGTCTGTTGCTCTTTCACGACTAAAACACTGAACACAATTTCATGAAATTTGGTATTAGAAAAGCTTGATCCCCAATGAAGGACATAGGTTACATTTATTTGCCTAACACCTAGTGACCGACCCCTAAAACGCGAGCGAAGCCGCAGGCGACAACTAGTAGCATATAACACATCAACCGATATGTAGAACAGAAACTGGAATGTCTTTCTTGATATATAACGTGGATGATTCCGGTAATCACTCAATAACAATAATATATGCACATACTGATAATAAATACGTAACGCACTGACTTTTCTTTACTCAAAAACAGATTAGCTTCTTATACACAATACAAGACAAATAATATAATAAACTTAGGTAATTTCCACGAAACATTCCGAAATGATGTACGTGAGACTCGTGAACGGAATGAAATTCCACACAGTAGTTCCAGAGATTAGCGCGGATATAGATTTAGATAGTCATTATATAGCCATAATAAACGTTTGATTCCCTGTAGATAATCGGCTTCATAAGCTATATTATAAGATATCTCGTTATAAACAGTCATGATATGTATTTATAACTGACCCGTCAGGTTCCTACATTACTGATTACGCGTTTTTATCAATTAACACTGACAATTCACCTGGCGAACATATTCTAACCTAAGGATGGATATTAAGGGTGCCAAACATACGAAAAATACAATAAAATATAATAATATACATATTTTTATTAGATATTTTTCTCTTACAATAGTATTAGTTCTAATAATATTTTTGCCGACCGTTCTATAGCCTCATTAAAAATTGTTTTAAAAAAATATTTCAATAGATTAAATAACACAACTTAAACAAAAAAAAACAAATGTATGCTTGGTCTCTGCTGCTCTCTTGGACTAGACGCTAATTGGTACTTAATATTAAACGCATGCCGTGTCTACATCATGAAAAATGTAATCATGTGTATTTTTGTTATTGTCATTTTGTTTTGTAGACCTTTGAACATTTTTTTTTTTTTTTTCTGTATAACTGTAACTGTCTGTCTGTTGCTCTTTTATGACCAAACCACTAAACCGAATTCGATGAAATTGGGCTTGAAGCCGTGGTTGATCATGATATCACAGCATATCTTTAACTGCAAGCAACAGTTCCCGGTATCTGTATCAAATAATTTCATAAGTGCTATTATAGTTTAGTATATACTTCACAATCCATTTACGCTTGTGTTGATAATCAGAATAATAAATAATGATATAACAAGTGATAAGGTAATTATAAATAGACTGTAAATAGTATACAGTTTATATATTAAATAACAATATTAAATATATTTACTGTAAGATAGCCAGCGTGGAATGTGGTTTTAATTTAATTTTTTTTATATGTGATTTGTAATAGAATCCAGACACTGAGTATTATTAAATTTAAACATATTACATTCGAGTAGTATCTTGCAAGCATTTTTTCATTATACGAAGTCACTTCGTATCTCACTCGTGAAATATTGACAACCGACAGATGATAAGGCATTTTGATACACGTATCATATAAATTTTATAATTGTTATAGTGTTCTGCATTGAATTTCGAGTATCTTATTATAGAATACCTATATAGGATTAAATTCAATTCAAAGCTACCACCAATATATATCAAGTACAAAATATTAATATACATTCAAAATTGTCTCGTAGTAAAAATAAATGTCCAAGAAAATGATATTGGTGTAAAATTTTAATGAATTGAATTAATAACATTGCATTATGCGTTTCTCATCAGAATCTTAGAGTAAAAGTCGCAATATAAATATTAATCGTATTGGATTATAATTGCTTTTTCTGAATTTTTGTATGCCTTGGGGAAGTTTGATGCGATTTGCGAATTATATTTAGTATTTTTTCGTTAATCGATTTAATCAAATATGTAGGTGTTGATTTCAATTATCTCTAGAATACGAAGAATATAGTTGATGAAATAACGTAATTTATAAAAAAAATAACGGTTTCTTATATTAGGCGATGATTATTAACGCTTTTCTGTTTAAGAAGCCACTTTTATATGGTGAATTGATGATTAATATCATCATTTACAAGTACAGTAATGTGCAAAAGGTAAACCTTCTGTAAAATGGAAAGAAGGCGTTTTAGAGACCTCGAATCCGAAGTCATTAAATACGACGCACAAAATCTATTCTAGATTTTAATATTGATACTCGCTCGTTTAATGTGCAGAGAAAAATGTTTGAAAAGTTTTTATTCAGACAAAAAACCTATATACATTACATATTTTTCTATGATTATAAATCGAATTGCACGAGATCGTATAGGCTATTTGACGTTATGGTATAGATCTGTTGACTTATCTTTCGTTTATCAATACATTTTATGAATTGCACAGATTCTATGTAATATACTTAATATACTATATATAAAAATAACACGATAGGACAAGTGCTTACCTGGACAAAGCCCAGTAATGAGACGAATGCTTCAATAAAATCGTGTCATTCGCGTCCGTTGCTCCTTTATCTGACTCAGTAGACTCTAGCAAAGGTGAAAAGACCAAGGGGTGCCGGCCACTGCCATTATACATCATATACATTTCCTTGTTCGTTTCGTTCCTCTCGTTCAACTGTTTCTGATACTCTGCACTGCCGTTCGGTTTCTCCACAGTAGTTATAAAGTAGTCGACGATTCCAGAATTGTACACTATCATCGATATCCACACCAGCATCCAAACCATGAACGCTCGCTGGAAAAATCTCGTCCTTGCCCACATGTTGACGAGTCTTATCCTTTTTGGTACTCTGTTATCTTGAACGCTCGAACTTGAGTTCCTTTTAGCCACCACATCTGTTGGACTGTTTTGTGCTAAGCCATTAAGTCTAGGGTGGGATTTTGACTTGGTCATTCTTTGCGGCGAAAAATGATTTTCCTCCGAGTAGATCTTATTGAATCGCCAATTCAGAGCGTTATTCGCGCTGAAGTACTCTTTTAAATGTAACTTGGAATTTTGTTCGGGATAAAATTCCATCCGCCTCACGTCGATACCGAGTATCGTTGCAAAGAATACCATTTGTATGAAATAGTCCGAAATGAGACTGACGATCATGAATATTGAAAACTCCTGAATAAACGGCACAAATGTAAAGAAACTGACTGTCAAAATTGTTATCTCTGTTAAAAGATTTTTTGTGATCGACCACCCTTCTTTGCTTAAGCCTTGAGCGAGTCGTATCTTAACGTCGAGCCTGGAATCCGTCGATGTTACGCTTTTCGTGAGCACTAGCACGTTTTCTAGACCGACAATTATCACTAAATAAGGGAATATTTCTTTTCCTTGTAAGCTCAGTGAAAATCCGAAATAGAAACATATTCCCATCGACATTGATAGACTTCCAGCAATCGTGAGCACAGCACAGGCGGCGAGACCAAACTTTGATTTTATAAATTCAATTTTTCGCACCGAGAAGTATACGTATAGAAAAATACCCACGAAGGTAATCATCAGAGGTACCAGTTCGTGGTAATTAAACTGTCCCGGGTAGTACACGAGAGTCATCTCTTCGGGGTGGGATTGGGGCGTGTCCTGGTATAGTGGATACATTTCCTTCAGCTTTTTAGACAGTGAATCGATATATCTGTAATAAGAAAATGAGACAATGGTTATACAAAGACATGAAAAATAATTTAATGTGCCGGTTTAGATAAATAAATAAGATCAAACGTTAATCGAGCCTGTGCTAAGATATAAGATTTCATTTTTATTTTGGACTATTTTGGTTGTTCAAAACTTTATTATATTAATAATTGTTCAATTTTCATTTCTATTATTATAATAAAAATAATTTCTGTATGAACAGATAACTTGCACTATTATTTTTATCTGTGCTGCAATACTGACACAGAGACTACTGTTAAATTAATAATAAATTTTCCTTAGTAAAGACCTAAATGTTAGTACAGTAGTGTTAATCATACAAAACAGTAGCACCACGGCAAAACAAAAAATACTAAGGAATTCTTCTTTTAATGATAGCAACATTTTTAATATGTGAACTTTAATAGTTACACGTGTGAAGCCGGGATGTGTTGAAGACATTTTATTTCAACGTGCATCAATATTATACATATTATTTAAATATTTTAACACTGAGAATTCTTTTTAATTTAAGTTTTTTAGGAAAACTATTCCGTTAATAAAACAGACACAAAAAGTCTAGGTGGGTTGTTTTATTCAATATTGTTCTAATTTCCATATTTTTTCTAGAAAGTATTGTAATAAGTTATTGAAGAAATACTGAGATGTTACTCTAACGGTCAGTAAATGTTCACCTGCTGAGCAAAAGTATCATCTCTTTTTAAAGAGTAGACTTATGTTCTTACTCCACCACGTCACTCCACGTCGAGATAATGGCAGATTTGTGGCAGAATTTCACATCACTTTCTACTAATAAGAGGTGTATAAATCAGGAGTAGTAAGATTTGAACCCGATATATAAAGTTAAGATTCACGTATTCTATCAACAAGGCCTCAGGCTCATTACTATTAAACAATAATTTAGTGAAAATGTTTAGTTTGCTATATGAAACTAGTACTCGTTTGCGGCTTCTCACGGACGCAATTCATTAAGAAAAAGAATATGATATAAGTATGATTAATATTCTATAACACTCAGGACAAACGTAGCTTTATATCGGTGATTTTTTTTTTAAATTGGATCGTTATTTCCAAAATGACCCCTACACGCAAACAAACAAATTTTACCTCTTTGTAATATTGGTATAGATATGTTTCAAAAATGGTGCGTACTATGGTAATAGTTATCAGTTACCGTTGGTCGACGTGCTGGTAGAATATTGTGACGGCATATTGTAACACTCGCGGCCGGACACGCAGCGGATACCGCTTGATGCCCGCGTCACGCAGGTGCATGCCGAACGCCATTTCCGCTATGGATGCTTTGCCTTTTTGAAGATTCTATTCACATAACAATTAAAAATACATTAATTAATACTCTCTTACCCGCCCCGCAACCGTTTGTAACATACATTATTCATGTTTGGGGCGATTGTTATCAGTTATCGCCAATTTTGTTTTAAATAAATAATTAATTCATGACGACTTTAAGAAAACATTAATGGTGGTGCGGGTATGACTTTACGTTAATTAAACCTATTTTGAAATAGTATTATTTCTTGGTTTTTAGTTTTATTTCTTGGTGTTTAAAATAAAATAAAATTTATCATCAATTAGTGGCTGTATAAAATCAGAAATTATTGAGTTATCTGTATTGACATTTGAATAACATTCACAAATAAATCTTTTCCAGTTGGAATAGGCTATAGACATAGAAAATCTGGATAGATACCGAATCAATTATTCACCCGCTAAATATGAATACTTTAAATTGATCGGGTTAGGAGATCGAGTGAGCCAGTGTTGTTACCAACACAAGACACATGACAAGTTAGATACCACTGTTACAGAAACATTGACTGATATAGGAGTAATATTTTTATCAATATCAATTTATTCCACCAACAACTATTGAAAACACTACTACTTAATTTACGCGTCCAGCGTCTTAAAACATTTAAAAAGGTCACTAAAGGTCAATTACATACAAAATGTTATAATTTACCTGATATGCGTAAATTGTATTAACAATGTTAGCGTCCAGAGAGAAAGATTGTAGACTTTGTTGCCATAGATTTGCTGGAGATAGAAGGAGACAGCTATACTCCGGTAGGACGCGTTCGATGCTCGCTTTGCTGTCCCGTCGCTTAATACCTTCGATTTGGTAACAGTGCTGCAATAGTGTTTCCTTTCTGCCAACAAATAGTCACACATGTTACGCCTTATTTTTAAGGCTACAGTTATGTAACGAATGATTTATAAAAACCAGTAATCGTTCTCACAGATTAAATAACTACAACAGTTTTAAATACCTGAGAATAGAACACGATAATTAAGACACAAACAATACAAGGACGCGTTACAAATATTAGTACAAAAGGTATTAATAGGTTAAATAAAAAATAAAAAATATTAGTGTCCAGTTAATGATCGATTTCTCGTATCGTTATTTATTTGACATTCGAAAGGATCAAACATAGCATTGTTTAAATATTCGCTGCTTCAAAAACATTCATAGCTATATATACTATATATACAAAGCCGACTTTGTTTGAATAGTTAACACTCTCAACATTTTATCTATAGCAACCATTTCCCAAATCACTTGAATGATGTTGAGACGTAAGAGGTGTTAAAATATAAAGGCTTTTGTAAGATACGAATAGATTAGCAAACCCATTCAGGTATCATTGGTCATTCTTCTACAGTCAAACAACAATACTTGGTATTTTTGAGTACCAGTTTCAAGAGAAAAAACATCTTAGTTCCCAAAGAAGGTGGTTAATGTTTTTTAATGTCTATGGGCGTTGGTGGCCAGTTATCATCAGGTGACCGATAAGTTTACATATTAAATTAAAAAAAAAAAGGAAATATATTGGAAAAATTATAAAAATTAAACCGAAATTAATACCAGATGTTAATTTTCTATTATCGGAGTATTATTGTTCTTATCGTTAGATAACAGTGTTTTCAAAATCGATCAAAATTATTCAAGATATGTAATGATAAAATACACAAACACAATGTATAAACATTTAGTCTAACAGCTTATAATGGACTTTCGCAAGAGACGACGCAAGCATCCTAGCGCCTTATAATCAATGTCCCACGCTATTACCTAGATAACGCAAAGCACAATACAAGTCGCAGTAAATTGAATTTCGAAATATATCGTCCATAAAGTCTTAACAGACTATTTCAGGATGCGATTGGGGCTATACAGCAAGCAATAACGAGTCAAATGTTTTTTTTTTAATATAAATTCACAAATAGAGAAATAAATTTATTTTTCTATCGTTCGAAAATAATACATACTGCTCAGCCGCCTCAGCTGCTATGGTAATATATTCATCTTTCATTTCAGATATGTTATTAGTAGATTTGAGTATATTATAACAAGTATGCTCGTAATAAAAGTAATATTATAATACTTTATTACACAAAGTGATTGATATAATTGAACATAAATAATTTTTCCTTAAAAAAAAATTCGCCTTAACATTAACTAAAGCAAATTATCACAAGTGCATTGCAATAATATTTGTGAAAACAAAAAGGAGTGCTTTTGTTTTCGGATTACAAAATTATTGTTTTTCACTGAATACATATTTAATGTTTTTTAAAATAATAATCTCTTAAACTTATGTTTATGAGAAATAAAAAAAACATGCAAGCGCATAAAATAACTAAATGCAATCAGAACATTCCAAATAATAATACACCAAAGGCACAAGTAATATGACTATAATATTTGTAAGTTAAAAGATATATCTTACGTTTCAGGATCTTCATGATTGCGAACAGTTTCCAGTAATCGAAATACTTCTTGCAGAGGTGCTCGGAATGCATCCCACATTTTCAGATTATTGTTCCAAGGTGACACTCCTAGCAAGATTATGAAATTAAATATTAATATATGGTATCAATTACCTATATAACATAAATTACATTGTTGTATTTAAACCAAAGATCTTTGGTTACTTTATTTAATTTATATATTATATATAATTTGTATATTAAATTTTAAATTATTCTCTTCTTTATTTAGCAAAGAAAGGACTTGGTGGTAGGGCATTGTACAAGCCCATCTGGGTAGGTACCATCCACTCATCAGATATCTACCGCCAGACAGCAGTACAAAGTATTGTTGTGTTCCAGTTGGAAAGGTGAGTAAGCCAGGCACAAGGGACATAGCATATTAAATTGCAAGGTTGGTGGTGCATTGGCGATCTAAGAAATGGTTAAAATATCTAACAGCACCATTGTCTATGGGAGGTTGTGATCACTTACCATCAGGTGGCCAATATACTCGACCGACAACCTATCCCATAAAAAAAATATGTAAAAAGACATTTGTACAGTATATGATCCTCTTGACCAATAGCGACTATGGTGGCCAATATCAATATACTTAATAGTGTATTGTAGAATACAAGTTTGTGGACAAATAACATACAAATCTCAACTCTCAAAATACTCTTTATTTTCAATCTCATAATCCAAAGCGGTGGCTAATCGGACACTACCGGTAAGAGATTGTGCATTAGACGAACAGTTTTATGTATTTCACAAGACACAGGAGTATCATCAATTTACAGGCTGCTAATTGTCATTAGCTTTTTTGACAGAGAAACCCATTATAATTTTTTGATAGGGTAACACAGGATTTCAGGTCATTCAGTCTTAGAACTAACCACAATACCAATGAAGAAAATATTCTATATTTACATAGATTAATCAAATCGAATGTAATTTCAATATTTTTTTTCTATTAAAATTTTTTGAATTGGATTGCCAGGCATCAAGTTTTGAATGAGGAATAGAGTACATTTGTTTGTGAACACACATTTGTGCATCATAATATCTTATAGGTAGGTCTTCTAGATTCATTTGTCATGGCTGAAATCGTTCAGGATAATAACATTAAAGGGAAGGCATTAACAATACTCTACTTACCTATTCTCATTATGATTTGATGAATGTATAGCAGTGGTTTGTCTTTTACCCAAACATAGGGAAGTTTCTGTGTTTCATTATGTAATAACTCTAATTGGAATGATGAACCTGTAAGATTTATCGATATTATTTTTTTTAGTAATGAAGTTTTTATTCTATTGTTATATTAGTCAATAATTATTATTATAATGCAAGATAAAATGAAAGAATATGCAAAGATTAGTACCAGTTTCATTACATATCTTATTGTATTTAAATGTAATAGTTAACCTGTTGTGCCTTGATGTCTTCCTCTAATAATAAAAGTTGTTACTGTTTGATTATTATAGATATTAAAAATACTATTATTTTGTTTGCTTATAATAAGCATTTGGTGTTTAATATAATCACTAATTAGACACATTCTTAAATATTGCGATTTTTTTCTTTAAACTTGTAAGTATACAATAATTAGACTATATGTAAAATAAATAAATACACTAATCACATTGTTTATTAAATTTGTACTAGCCTGTGGGACAGTTCTTGGCACTGCAGTCAGTTGCTACATGATGTTCATTTAGATTCAGATTTACAACAGTTGGTATATTTCCTGGTAGAGGGACATTTAATAGTGGATAGCTGTAAAGAGTTTACAATAAGATTTCATTGAACATTTTAAGAAAAAATTGTTCAATTATATTTAAAAAATAACAAAACAATGTTAAACATATTGATGTTTATATGCAGTATTAAATAATTATTGTTAGTAGGCTACTTACCAACATACTAGGATAACAGAGAGTGCAAACGTTATTGCCACAAAGGGGTATGATGAACAGAAGAGACCATACGTATAATATATCTGTGCAACCCTTTCGGGTAAAGTGGTTCCAGCCATTGTTTATATAAATATTCTTAGAAATTGCGTGGTTCAATTCGAACATTCACGAGCCCATTGCACACTTATTTACGTCACAAATAAAGTGCAGGCAACGTTTAAACACAATTAGGATAAAAAAGTAGCCGATATCACGGATGATTGCATGTCCACTCGTAATATGAAAGATTACTTGAATATTGTGCATCATGCATGGACATACCGCTACATCTACTTTGCAGTGTGCACTATTACATCAGTCATCACCGACCACGCAATTTTGACAGCTTTGTGTTGACATTTGAACGACAAACAAAATGCACCTATATTCACAGACTAAAGTACACAGATTAAAATTGATCAAATATTAATTCATCTATACATTATCTTTCTTATATATTAATAGCGTAAGCCGATTGTTGTCCCACTTATTATGGGACGATAGCTGCACATAAAATATCAGTTATGGTCTCATTCTGAAGAGCTCCAGCCCTAGATGTGCAGAAAAAAGAGGATTCTTGATTGCAATTTACTAAATTGTTACAATTTAATTAATTTTAGTAAATTGATTTAGTGTTAATAATTTAATGTTAAATAGTAAAAAGACAAAATGTATTAAATTCACTACTCCCAATCTAAGATGTGTCAAAACGAGTGTACTTTTAAACGGGGAAGCATTAGATGTTTTAGAATCAACAGAGTTCCTTGGTATGACAATAGACTCTAAGCTCCAATGGGGCCCCCATATAAATAAATTGGCGAATAGACTCAGCACTACAGCCTATGCGGTAAAAAAAATTATACTTTTGACTGATGTGGATACGGCTCGCCTTGTGTACTTCAGTTATTTCCACAGTATAATGTCGTATGGCATCCTACTCTGGGGTAATGCAGCTGACATTAATACCATTTTTATACTGCAGAAGAGGGCTATTCGTGCAATTTATAACCTGTGCCCAAAAGATTCGTTAAAAGGTTAATTTAAAAAAATTTAAATAATGACTGTCGCTTCTCAATTTGTTTTTGATAATGTTAGGTATGTACGCAAAAACATAAATGATTTTCCCAGAAATTGTGACGTACATTCTATTAACACTAGGAACAAGAATAAACTTGTTACTCCAAGCACCCGATTACACAGGGTTAGTAACTCTTTTTTGGGGCAATGTATACGTTTTTACAACAGGATCCCAGAAAACGTTCAAAATTATTCAATTATAAAATTCAAAAGAATCGTTAAAGAGCATTTGTGTACTAAAGGATATTACAACACTAATGACTTTTTAGTTGACTGCACACCTTGGGAATGAAATGATCGCCTCCAGGCTGTTTCAAATAGCTAAAATATAATTATTATTGTACATGCAAAATGAAAACAAAAAAAAATATCCCGCTGAGTTTCTTTCGCCGGTTCTTCTCAGGTCCGAGATGTTAAATTCCGAACCGGTAGTAGATTTTTAACTACTTTTTGTAAATACTTCTATATTGAATAAAGATTTTTGACTTTGACTTTGACAAGAGAGCGGAAATAAGTGACTGGCTGGTTTGAGTATAAAAAAAAATGAAAACGTAAACCAAATTAAAGTAAATTGTTATCGACACACTCCAATTCTAACTTAACTAATGTATACTACTTGACACACACGTTGCTCAAATAGCTTCAAGCTTAGCAGGATAGAGATGCACTTAGCAGGTAGTACAATTTTCGTACGTAGAAACTTTTTTATATCTTCCACGAAAAGAAAAGAAAGTTGGTCGCTTTAGTCGAAAGTCAGGGTTAAAAAACTAAGTAGAAGCCAAACGTGTTTTTTTTTTTAATTCGAAGAAAAAAGTTATTTTGCTCGGAAAATTACGTCTAAATATGTAGAGCTAACATTTTTTTATTAGATTAATAAATGCTGATTTAATATAACTACTGTCTGCTACTAATACTTTTTGCTGCAAAGTATTTTAATAACTAAGCTCCTTAAATGCATAGGCTTGTCAAGACCTCACTTAGGTTAAGAAATTGTTACGTCGATTACGTGGAATTAAATACATTCCATTTGTCGGTAATAGATTTGCATGAAAAACAAATTACATAGCACAGCTGTAATGTATGTTACAGAAGTATTATAAACTATAATATTGCCGTATCTAATAATTTAATGAATATTTTTTTCAGACTTATTGTAAAAAAAAATATTCAAATATTTAAATTAATTTGAATATTACCTATTCTATGTTCAATATCTTTGTTTTATTAATACAATTCGGTGTTATTGTTATCTAACAAACGCTATCAAATATTAGTGCTTGTTGTTAGAATTGTTTGTTTAATGTTTAAGAGTAATTATTTTAAACTACACAGTAGTCTTCTGCATACAATACCATCGAATGATTCGTTGATTCTGCTAAGTAATATATTTTAGCGTCGTGATATCAATGTGAACCGTGACCTCGTGGCCTATATTTTCTTTATAATAAAAATTGTGTTCAAGTATTTACTTGAAGACAGAGACGCAAACTCAGGTGCACTTTATTTCACTCTCATAATCCGATGGAACTGCATATTATCCGACATGGCCCCAAGTAGTTCAGATGCGTATCAACAACCAAACTTCCAAATTACGGGACTTTGAATGTTTAGTTAGAATAACCCAATAACTTTCTATCGGCCTGACCTGGGATTTGAACCCAGGACCTTGAGATCTGCGGCCTTATGTCTAGCCACTAGACCAACGAGGCGGTCGATCGATCTGATTACCATGAGAGTTGTACATGTATTTTCTAGCAAGTTGTTGTATACTCAGTATACTATCCAATTTTTAGTGACTCGCCGCTAAATGGCACTACAGTAGGTACATACAATTCTGTACCGTTCAACTGATTGCCATGATCATTTGTACGTATATACAGGTAGAAAGTCGACTGTCAGGCTTTGCTAAATACGTTTATGAATAAAATGCAATAAAATTGTTCAATCCAAACTTGGTATTATATTTAAGTATTTTCCGCTTTTTGTTAAAAAATGTTTATAAAATAATATTCTTTTCTATGTATGTTTTGATGTTTATGAATAATCGTAGTTGTATAAAAAAATATTCGCATTTTTTTTATGCCTATTACATGTTCCAAGTTTAAATTAAAGCAATATACAATAATTGTACCTGTCCGGTCTGCTGGGACGAAACGAGTTTTGATCTTAAGAAAAATAAAAATTACAGTGTTTTCTACCATCTGCTATAATGCAAGCACACAGAGATAGAGGTGGCAGATTTTTATAAAAGACATTCTGGTATTTTCACGATGTTTTCCTTCAACGCCCAACCTGTGGTCAAGTATATTACAAGTGTCGAATTTGAATTTAGTTTAGGTAAGTAGAAGTAAAGAGGCAGCTACTTTTGTAAGTAACATTAGTAAGGGGCAAAATCTGCGTCGGATTTTTATAATAAAGTTGTATTTTATGTTTTCAAGGATGGAATTAATTACCTTTGTGTTCGATATCCTTTTTTTAGTAATCAAATGATTAATTACTTAGTCATAAATATTAATATCAGTTTCGAATCAAACGATGTTATTAAAACAGCTCCGGTATCATGTGAGTGTATGTACGAAAATGTTACCAGTAGAACTAATACGTCTCAACTGATTTTGACTAAAGGGGTGCCGAATTCTTAGAGCTGTTCCTATCGTTGCTATTATGACGTCATCCGAAAACTACTAAGGGAAAGCTATAACGTTGTATTTAAAAATAGTTTTAGGCTGTTGATATTTGATACAAATTATATATTATTTATGTATACAACTTTTATTATTCTTATAAAATATTTTTCATGACTTCGATTGAATATTCGCGATATCAAATAATCTATTTCCCTCTAAGAAGCGGTAATGAAAACATTTTATGCAAAGAAGTTCCGGAAACGTAGATATGGCTTCGTTTCAAGTTTGGACAAATTAATACTTAACCAGGGACGTCTTTAGAAACAACACTTAAGTGTAATATTAAAATCCAAACTGTTAGGATGCAGTGGAGATCGCGAGCGAGGGGAGGAGGCCGTCTTATCGCGAGTGTTCCTCTGCGGAAACGCCGCGGCCACTCGTCTGCTCTGTCACCGCATATTGTCTATGGACTCGCTAGGAATGCTTTTCGTTTCTTAATTATTATTTTTAATATGAAATATTTATAAAAAAAAATAATAGAATTAATAACATGCTTATAATAAAAATATTCTTGAATTGTATATTGTTATGCTAGGTGTATTTTAAATAAAATATACACCACCGTCATTTATATTTTATTTATTAATGATTCTTTTCATGTTTACATAAAATAAATTAAAACTTAAAAGAAGATTAACTGGTTTTGCCTTAAATAAATGCGATGTATTTGTACTGTAATATTTTCTTTTCATTCGCGTCTCTATTCGTTTTTATGTTCCGTTTGCTCACTTTTTAACAGCGTTAATAACGGTGGAATTAAAACGCGAGAGGCCGTTGAGGACGATTTAATTAAACCTTAACGAAGATCCCCCTCCCCGCACTTTTACCTGCCTGATGTTTTATTTTATTTTTTTAACGAAGAATATTTGTTAAAACGTCCTTCATATTTATTAATATCACTTAAAAGTTGGATTCAAATTTAAATAAAAAACTAATTAAAATTTACCATAATTTTAATTTGTTTTTTATTTAAATTCTTAAAAAATAGACGTATAAAATATGTCGCTTTATACAAACATCAGTTGGTATATATAATTGTTGATCATCATTACATACTCAATTAAGCCAACATTTCTGTTTTTATTTTTGATTTTTATTGACGACTTCCTTGGTCGAGTAGTGTGTACACTGTTTTCGTGGGTACTCCACTCCGAGGTCTCGGGTTCGATTCCCGGCCGAGTCGATGTAGAAAAAGTTCATTAGTTTTCCATGTTGTCATGGGTCTGGGTGTTTGTGGTACCGTCGTTACTTCTGATTTTCCATAACACAAGTGCATTAACTACTTACATTGGGATCAGAGTACTGTATGTGATGTTGTCCAATATTTATTTATATTTATTATTATTTCGAAAAACTGAAAACAATTGTTTTACCTTAATTAGTAGAATCACACTATTACAAACTGTCATTAAATGTTGTTGCCTGATTGCGAACATTTTGCTTACAGATAATTATTGCTCGATATTATTCTTACGAAAGTATTTAATTTCAGTTTTTGTATCAGTTAACCTAAATGCATTTAAGGTAGAAATTAGGCACGTATAGTTAAACAGTGATTCATTATACTGCGACGTACCACGGGGCGGTGTTGACGTCGGTCTGCGTCACTGATAGCCCGCGCCTGATCCCGCATGATTTACGAGACCTGTGCGTTAATGTGACCAAAACCAAACTGCATACTGCATTTTATAGCAAGTGTGTGAATTATTAATAATTATTTCTACGTATCATAATATACTCTCTCTACTTCGGATATTGTAAATGTACTAACTGGACGGTTAATTCTAAATATTTCAATGAAATATCAATATGTAGATTAAAAAGTTTATTTTGTTTTTTTTTTCTTTTTACTTTAACAAAGACTTTCACGCTAGAAATTCAAAATAGAAACTTCAATTTGTGTACACTTAGATATTAATTATCTGTGTCCGTGCGAAGTTTCATTGCCGGTGTTGACGTGGGTCCGCGTCACTGATAGCTTACGTCTGATCCTGCGTGATTTACGATGCTCATGCGTTAATGTGAACACGGCATAACTACACATTGCACATGGAGTACAGCAAAGTCGTGCGGCCTTGTTTTGGTGTCCTTTATCGAAATTGTGTACACCAGTCATAAATTTTTGTTTGGTTCGTAACTGTGGTGACTTATTGTCAACTCACTTAAAAAAATAGAGTTCTTTATTTCCCTGTCTGTTTATTTGTTACCGACTTTGTCATAAACTACACAACCATTTCTATGAACAAGAAGAGATAAACACAAAACCTACGGCTTGCTTTCTATTGGTTTAATCTGGGGTTTGAATCCTGTTCTAGGTATCTGTAGCTTTATAACCGCAATAGGCTGGCTATCAAGTTCAAAAATATATTACATCGACAATTTAGTTTATATTATATGCTGATAATAATTTACAAATAACATAAATGTATTACGAGCCTCTAGTAATTTTACACGTCAATTCAAATTTCATACTTTCACGTGAAAGTTATGCAAAGAAGTTTCAGGTTTAAGTTTTTAGCTAAAAAAATATATTTGATGAAACGTTTTCATTAAGGTGAGCCTGTTCATTTGCAAAATGATAAATATGGCATAAATTATTTCATTTAATATTCAATTCCGTTCTTTCGCTTTTGCTTCAAATATTACGGGTAACAAGTAGATACTTTAACGGCGACACCCTTTTATTTTTTCCCTGTAGCAACGATACTGTTTGCTGGCAGCCTCTTAATTTTGTGTTTAAACATAGGGGAGAGGTATACTCAAAAGAATACTTTACAAATCCTAGTATCAACTCACGCAAAACCGTGGTATGCCATTTTTTACAGAACATGTTACATTATGCAAGGTATTCGGGTGTTAAATTATACATGTTTACGAGATGGGCAAATGCCTGCTCTTAACGAGAAGGTTGTAGCTTAATCTAATATGCTGCTCCAATACACGTTGGTTAATACTCGTGCCGAAGAATTTTAAAGTTTCATTTCGCTATTTTTCTCAATCGTCCAGCCTAAAATGAAATCGAATGATAAACTAAACTCTTAAAAACATCTTTGTGCTTGTCCAGTCTTGAATCAAATATTGTCGGTTAAAATCCACTTTTTTATTTACTAGACCACTCGATAAGTTTTTCCTTTTAATATTATCCATCTAAGCTTAAAATTTAATTGAAATATGACCTAACTTGAATCTAAGGTGCGTTATTTATGTAACAGTCGAAAGTCTTTTAAGTAGCGCACGTCATTACGGATAGTTTGTGAAATTTACGGCGTGTTATATTATAATTTAGTATCGCAAGGCCATGAATCCAGGCTTAAAAGATCAGAACGGCAAGAGATAGCACCTATAAGAGAATGGCATCGGAATGAGGGAAAGCTGCCCACATGATACAAGATTCATACATTGAGGTGATCTACTTTATGTAAACATATTGTCAAAAAGCGAATTAAATATGTTAATAGTTGAGTTTTTTGATCAACATATAGCATTAAGTATCTTTTTTGTTTTGTTTTTTTTTTTCAATGGGACAATAATACAGAAATGAAGACCATAATAAAACATTGTATAAATTTCGAACAGCCTTTATAAATTGTGAATTGTGCATGATCATAATCGTGTTTTTATCCGCGCTCTTCTACGACAATGGCTCGCCACTTTCCCCCGCGAGGAAATTATGAAATTTAAAAAGTTCTTGTTCCCCGGGAAAAAATGTGATTAAATATGTTTTGTTCAAGAGCAAGACATTAAAGCGATGTTAAGGGTGTGATAATGAGGGCGTTGATAAGCGTTTATTAGCTCGCGGCCCCGGGCCAGCGGGCTCTATAGGATCCGACGGTAACGCTATCTGGGGGAAGTTAAATCATTTTAACGCAGTTTGTTCGCGACTCCTTTAAGAAAAACGCTATGATACAATTCTTTTCTGGTTTAAATTGCTCGCTTTCGATCGCACTCTCGAGTATTTTTCAGCGCGACATTGCTTTTAGGGTTGCGATGGTTATTGCTGTTTATTTCTATAATGTCTAACTAAAAGTCAAGTGTATTGCTTAAACATTATAAATAAATATTAAACTTAACTGTGTACTTACATAATTATATAGTTTTCAAACACAATATTCTATTGATAAAAAATATCGTTTTATTATGAGAGGATATTAATAATAATACATTATTACTTATAAACGTTTAAATACTCACTTAACACCGTATGATATATTACTGATATTATAAATAAACACAACTATCTAATTTTTTTTTTCATTCAGCTATGTTCGCTAGTGTTGTAGTAAGTAGTGAGGGGTGCTGAGCTTAGGCGTGCGGGTAGCGGGCGTGCGGTCGCAGGTGCGCTGCCCGACTTAGTCCTGCTATTGATATCAATCTTTAGCAGGATTTACGTTACCGATTACATTTGGCATGTTTGCGTAAATGTTTTTAAATTGGTTTTAACAGATAGAATATAGAAAAAATTTAAAAAAAAGTTTAGCAATATTATATCTGTTAAAAAAATTATTATTAGCTCCTTATGTCAGAAATATTATTTAATGTAAATGCAATAAAAGATAATTATTTTTCTATTAAATAATTTTAGCATGGTATTATATATGTACTTGTTTATGGTCTTCAGAGGCACTCCTAGTTATAGCATCAAATACTGATCGCTGTTTCAATGATGGGGTAAAATGGATATTTGCCCTCACAAATGTCAGCCTGTCTCGGGATTAGGAATCGTAGTCATAAAACACGTCGGGCGCAATTAGTGCGGCAAAATTTCAATTTGATTGGTGTAATTGCACCTCTTTACAGGAACCGAGCAGGCACAGTTGTTATTAAGCGTTTCTAATTTAATATCATTTGCATACTACACGTGACCCGCTGTGGTGAGCGGATAAAACTGATATTTAATTTTTTAACTCTGTATAATATTGTTGATATTAATAGGCAATGATGTTATTTAGTGTGTGTATGTATGTGTGTGTGTGTATCATATGCATATTGGTACTTTGGTATGTGTAAAGTGAATATTTTTTCGATTACTTTACGTAAGTAAAGTAATAAAAAATCTCTTTTGCATATTCGTAAGATTTGATTCATGATAACATCGTTCTAAATATGGGAAAATGGGAAAAGCGATGTGATTAAAATTATTAATTATAATTGGGACTGTATTTTGCAGCTAGTAGAGACTTATTTTCCAAAAAAAAAACATAAAAGATATTAAAGTGGTGGGTCCACTTATTGTATTTGCGGTAGAAATATTATCTGTCAAATTAATTGTTAAAGTGGGGGCAGCGGCGTGGGCGGCGGGACGGCGGGGCCCGCACTCCCCTGTCACAGATACAAATCGCGCGGATTTACGCGCACTCGAGCCCCACTGGAATTTATCCGACGCTTCTATTTACGTATCCTTTTATTTGTTTCGCTCCTATTAGTCCCGATAGAGAATTTTTATGTTTGCATGCCCCCGCCGTCTGCCCTCGTAAAGCGGCGACTTGTGAACGCTTTAGAGCGACAATAACACAATTTTCGAGCGAGTGATCTCGGTTTATCGGATTATAGAGCAATAACTTAGCGCTTGTGACTCTAGTAAATATTTTCGCCCGCATCCGAATGGTTTAGCTTGACTAATTAGAGCCGTTTGTTGCGAATACAGGTGCGTTGACAGACGTAATCCGCCCAAGAGCCTTCTGCGGCAGCTATACCACAATTTGCTCTATTGTGACACTATCGTGAAATTAATACTTTAAAATTCGTACGGCTTATGTATTTTGTATTTGTTTTAATATTTCATTTTATCTAAAATTTTTATTAGTATTTTCAAATTTATTTAAGATATTCTTAATAATTAAGTCGTCTTCTTTATAAATAAAAATTAATATTTTTCTATGTTTGTCCTCTACGTGTTCCTAAATTATTCATACAATTGTGATGAAAATTCGGTGAGAAATTAATTTCCATTCTTAGCTCAAAAACGAAGCAATAATTTTACCTTATGTGTTTCTCTTTCAATACAAACATTATGTGTAAAACCTTATTCTAAAAGTGTAAAGCCAGGAGGAGAAGCAAATAAACTATAATGAAACTCCCAAGGCCTTACAGACTTTAATATACTCGATCACTATATTTTGATATATACCATTATACTATACTATTTTTATTAAACTCGTTTATAATACTAAGTGTAATTGTTTTATTTTCTTAACATTTTGATAATGTTGTCAGGATTCAGATGACGCATATAGGTTTCCAATGTAATTAGCGTCTAGAGATAACAAGGCAATTAATAGACGATCACATTTCGACTAAACATTAGCGGCAGATATATTGATACTCGTGTTTTCCTATAGCTGCACATTTACAATATCGGGATTTATTTATGTCGCTGAAGGGAGAGGATCAGCGGCAATCCGCCGGGCAAACATTTAAATTAATGTAATCAAGAGGCGTGAAATGCACGGCTTTCGCATGGATTAGCGTAGCGGTTCGTAGCGCGTAGCGGGTAACTTGCTACGGTGTATTCTACCCATATCTTATACTTAATCATCATTCAAATAAACAGAAAAATCAATACTTTGATTAAATTATTTCATTTTATTATTATTATTACTAAAATAAAGGATCCACATCGCGATTGTAATTGTTCGTGATCTACTTTTTATAATACTTTAAATATAAAATTATTGTATAAAAGTATCATTATGTATTAGGTCACCTATTCTATGACATTTTTATAAACAATACAATTATTTACATTAAGTCCTCAAATATAAATTAAATACAAATATGAATTAAAAATAGTTACTGTACAAATCCTGACCACGTGGAACGGTGGCAAGAATGCTAGCAGGATTTCCCCGTTGAATCGCAATTCTGATCCTCTGGGCAAAAAACGTACCAGCCCTCCTATCACCAGTGTATTATTACTTAGTTTTACTAACAATATACCTAGTATAAGAAATCCTTAAAAAATAATAAAACAATTCAAAGATAAACCTGTGTTTAATCACCTTCGCCTTATCTAATTAGACATAAAAGCCGCGGTCAATAAGTGATCGGGCATCGGGTAGGAATAGCCAATAGCGAATTACGGCGGCACATAAATCGAGCCCGCGTCGGGGCTTAGTACGTGCTAAGCGCTAAGCCGACTGCTGATAATGGGGTTAACACGTCCACTCCTCTTAAAACAAGAGTACACTTTGTTAATAGCCTTCTGTAAGACTTTAATTCGTATGGCTATATTTATAATAGTAATTCTTTACTCTACCTAAATTAAAATTAGCATTTTTTTTGTTAAATCAGAATAAAGATTTTTATTTAAATTATTTATGATTAGATTAGCACGAAAAGGTTAAAGTGAGCTAACTTAATGCATATTACATAATAGTTTAAGTTATATGTATTTAACACTTATTTTTGACTCTAGAAATGGACTGGCTAAAATATCACCAAGACAAGATTGTTAGTGGTCACCACCGCCCATAGACATTGGTGTCGTCAGAAATTTTAATCATTCCTTACATCGCCAATGCGCTACAACCTTTTGGAACTAAGATGTTATGTCCTTCGTGTCTGTTGTTACACTGTTTCCCTCCGCTCTTACTGAACGCGACAATATTAAGTACCTATTGGTGTTTGGTGGTAGAATATATTATAATGAGTGCGTTCAATTAGGGCTCGAGTCGTACCACCAAGTATTAACACTATTTAACATGTTTACAAGTAACAAAAGACTATAGTCATATGAATTTAAAATAATTAATATTCGCGCATATCAATATGATTAATTTGATTTGATTTGATTGTTTTTTGTCATGTACTCACATTCTCGACCCAAAAAAGACTTGTTCGCTATTTTGGTAATTATAAATATAATAAAACTTCCATAAACGTCTCTTTTAACTTTTCTAATTAATAAATTCAAATCTTAATAATAGATAATAATCAAATATATATAATAAATTTAATGATATTTTAGTAACATGGCATACTTACATATATGTCATAATTTGATTGGTAGAAAAATTTACAATTTTCTCGACGGTTCTTTTCTAAAATCTATGCAATTGATTCTAAAGTTAGAAATTAATTCTAAGTTTGAAAAGTGCTTGAAATTTTTATTACTTAAATCAAGTAGGTATATTTTTTCATTTTACTTTACACATTTGAAATGTCGAGATCTCATATAATGTTTATATAACTTTGGAACAAATATTCAATTTTTCACTGCAAGTCGTCCTTTCCGAATATTCCGAATAATTTTAATATCTTTTTCGTAATATACTATTAGATTAAAGTCACAACAAAAACAGCCTGTCCTTCTTACACAATGTATACTGACACAATGATCAGTTAAAGCGATTATAATATCCCAGAGATACGAAAGATTTTTAATTATTTTGCCTCTTTTATATGAATTGGATCTGTTTGATTTTATTTAGTTAGTAGTTAGTAGTGCCGCAGTTTTAAGACACGTATGCATTTTTCATCACGATGTTTTAATTTTTCAATGCGTAAACACATCTTAAGCATATTAAAACTCAGAGGTGCTTAGCGTGATTCGATACTATAGTGTATATCTAGTTTTGGATCATCACTCTTCAAACTGATTAGTTTTACCGATATCTTATTTGTAACAATTTAGGTAAATATTTAATTCGACATATGAATATATCTTCCCGAACAAGAACATAAACATTGTATGATATATTACTTTGTAACAGGTAGCAGATGTCGCGAGGCGTGACGGGAAGAGTTCCATTATTGTACAAGTTTGACGACGTGACGCGTTAGACTCACGCGTCAGGAAAAACAAACTTATGGTATAAAATGGAAAACCATAAAATATAAGGAATACATCGATTAAATATTACATATTCAATTAAAATTTTATTCAAAAGAAGATCAAGCTTAATAACACATATCAATAAAATTATAATATTAAATTATTTTCTTTAAATTATCTGGCACGTAATAAATACTATTTTACAATTAAAATACCTGAATAAAGCAATTATAAACAATATTAAGGCTAACAAGTACTATCCGTATATTGCAATTATCATATAATCAAATCTATATTTCGATAACATCCACGTCAATAGGAAAACATACATCATACCAGCCTCATATGTTCCAAGGGTCAAATAAAACATTCCAATCACGTTGGCTCGCTTGTTTTACAAACCGATACGACGTGGGTTCCGGTGACTTTATGATTTTGACTTTATATTATAGCACCTATTGATATTAACAGAAAGATTCAAATCGATCGGTCCGTTACCGTCCACTAGACATGACAATGCAATCAGCGGTGACCGGGCGGGATTTGGTTCATACATGAGCGGATTTGCGGGATGAATAAGTTTCGACCCCACAAAATAACAAAGAGATCTTATATTGCGCGTTAGGAGTTTTATAGGCTGTTTGCGAAATTCTTGTATACTTATAATATGTAGTAAAAAATCAAAAGATGGGTGGCTAAAATGTTTTATGTATAAGATATCTCGTCTCTGATAATTTTATTCAAAAATGAATTACGTGTCTCTTAAGTTGAATTATCCTAATTCAGTAAGTAGGACGCACCCGGCAGACTATTTTCTAGGTTATTATGAATGAAACTTGCTTTATCAACGTGTGAGCGCCGGATGTTAGTCTACGGCCGGAGATCGGATATGAAAACGATGGTAAACCGCGACTTTGCTCTAGAATGGGCTTTTTGATTGTTTGTCTAGCGGAGGCTGGCTGCCGCCCGGTAGCAGCCACAGATTAATGTCGTCGATCTAATATTCTGACAGGTGCAGCCGCGAGCGTCACCGCCCATTTTGCTTTACCCGACACGGCTGCTACAAATGTTACTGAGCGCACTTCGACGCACAAATATTAATAAAATTAGTTTAGAACGAGTGCTTTAATATTAGTTGAGAAACTAAATTAAAATTCGTGGTAATTATACTTCAATGAAATACCCGACTTATCAAAATACTTATTAAATCTTTAAAACTACGAATATTTTTTTTTCATTACCTATAGATTTTATTCATTAAAATACTAAACTTAGAAAACCTATATATATAACGTGCTACAGTAAATACAGTTCTGACATCTCATTTTTTTATGACAGATTTAATTATTATTTAAAGATATTTTTATTATTATTAAAGTCGTTTAAACTGCACCTTGACCTATTATTGTATACATATCGTGTTTGGATAAAAACATAAAAGTAATTAAACAAATTTCTTAACTTTTCATCTAAATTAATAAATAATAATACTGTGAATCAAAATTATATATTAAGAATTAAGCTGATATCGTTTAACCAACAAATATCGCCTTCGTGAGGTATGACAGATGTTGCTAATCGTTCCGGCTTCAGTTGCCGGTTCCCGACGCGGTGGGTCGCGGAGAACTAAAATTTTCTCTCGTCTACGCAAAACTTTCCAAACACCATTAAGTCAATGTGCTCGTTTTACACAGATTATACGAATATTGTCTCTCATCTTGGTAACTCTGAGGAACTATCGCAAAAATAGGATTGTGGCCGATTATTATACGACAGTAAAACACAATATTATTAATCTCACTGGGTGGTAGGACTCTGCCCGCCTGTTTTTATTATTAATGTGCATAAAATTGTTGTTTTTGTTGTTAAAATATTGAGGATTTTTCGAATGATAATCGCTCACGTATTATGTACGTTTATAGTTTCCCACTACTTGGTAAGTGAAAA
Organism: Vanessa tameamea; assembly: GCF_037043105.1. Lineage (NCBI taxonomy): Eukaryota > Metazoa > Arthropoda > Insecta > Lepidoptera > Nymphalidae > Vanessa > Vanessa tameamea. Next base: position 15,035,343 of record NC_087341.1, read on the forward strand.
TTTGGACCGCTTTAAGTTGTATCAGCCCCTACTTTCAATTCTTTCCGCGACTTGCTCGTCAACATCTCACTTATTTACGAGATTTGCACCCTAACGACTTCAGCGGGCTTGGCATAACGGTTCCAAGTCACAGTATTATTGAAATGTAATATATAGTAATTTTTTTTCGTGTTATTAGATATCGATAATATGCATTTATTGTACTTGGAAAAAAATCACACGAATTGTAAATTCCTACCTCTTTTGAAGTCGGCTAAATATACGGCAATGTCAAAAAGGTATATAGCAAACGTAAATTATCTCGATATGATTATAACTATTCGTGTTATTTAAAAAGAATATTTGACATGTATTGTGTTTCCACTTAAAGTTAGTAGAATATAAAGTTCAGAATGTCACCAAAATCACATACGACTTTTTTGGTGACAACACAACAATTGTCGATAATCATTTGAGAAAACTTTTCGTAAGTCATTATATACGAGTATATATCCTCAACTTTAAGACAGTTTCATAATAAGTTGCAAAAGTAAATCAATAAAAATCTTAATTTCGAAACCGACAAGTTCTTGTCGAATTCCCTGGCAGCTCCAACGCAACGGTAGCTCTAAACCGCACCAGCTGCGGGCAAATTGCTTACACTCGATAATGGCCTTTTCAATTTGCAAGGATTTGCAACGCGATTTAGACAGACTGTAGGCGTAGATTTTCGGTGTAATATTTTACATATTTATCTTCTTAGAAACAAAAAAACATCCATAACTTAAGTAAATGATATTATGTCTATGTACCTATAGTGTAATATTATATAAGTTTTTTACAATAACAATATCACTTCGAATTATTTGTTACACGAAACACATAAAAGACAGATAAATCACACTTGCTATATTAATGCTTCAAATAGGATACGCCAAGAATATTTTCGTGTAAAACACGCTGATACGGATAATCCAAGCGCGACATAACAGAGATTGTATTACGGCAATAAGTCCGCCTCCGAGCCCGATAAACGGGGCTTAATCCCAAGATTTTTTCACACGTCCCCCGCGAGCGCGGCTGCCTTCGGGAAAACTAATAAAGAAACCATCTCGTAGCCTGCTCAAGCTTGAAATGTATTTTTTATATAATTTACCGCGGATTGATTGTGCGAAACGCATCTGATACCTTTACGCTTTCGTTACAAGTATTACAAATGATTACATCGTAAATATTTTATGCAACTGAAAAATACGATTTTAATTTTTATTATGAATCAACGGGTGTTTGTAAAAATACTTAAATTTAAGGCGTCGCGTAATAATAATAATAATAATTTAAAATTTCATTTGAAACGGTGGAATATATACAATTGACATTACCAGGGCCGAGTTGTAAACATGTCGCGCGATGTGTCGACATGACGGTGGGCGGCGGGCGGCGGCGGGCGGCGGCGGTCACGCACTAATTACGCCGTCACGTGTCACCGGCGCAAAACACGTCGTCACCACTGGACCAGGCACGATCTGACACTGGTCAAACTTTGTCGATATGCTAATTAATTTTAAATAGTTTAATGTTTTGCTAAGTCGGAAACGATAAATGATTGTTGTTTTTTTTTATATACCAATATCAAGGGTTTTCGCGAAGAGGATACTTTTAAAATTAACAGAAATTTATCGTTTAAAATGATATAAATGAAAGTAATCTTTATTCGTGTTAAGTGGTAGTTTTTTAATATCGACGATTCAAAAGAATCCGCCTATTTTAAAACGATAAATTAAATCTTCATCCAATACATCAACAAAATAATTAAAAAATAAAATATTTTGTATGATCACTATTGATACATTCTTCATAAATAAAATGTACTCATCGTTTATAAAAAACACTTTAAAAACTCAGATAAACAATAAAAAAAGATTGTACGTTTAGTAATACTATATATTTGCATAGCGTCGGTTTACGCATCGAATGGGCGGCGTGGTTGGCGACGGGTGTCCGCATTCCGCTGATATGGTCGCTGCTGCAAAAACCCCGACAAAACGTTGGGTAACGTTGGTCAGGTCTCCGCTGCACTAGCTGACCGCAAACTGCACCCGACGCTATCGCACCCACTACGCAATTAGTTGCGGCAGATAGACAAAAATATTTTCACGTTTCATATTTTCAGGGCATGTTATTCGGAATGTCGGTGGTTGATGGCTGACACAGTTGGAACAATGTACATTTTTGTTTTTTTAATCGTTCTATTTACATACTGCAGATGTAACATTCAGTTCTTTTAACTATCGTTACGGATGTTGAATTATTTAACGCAGTTTTAATGGTATACTCGACCTGAATTCACATCAAATATCGGAGATGCGGTTCACTTATTGTTCTATGCTACTAATTGCGATTATCGATTTCGGGTTTAAGCTTATGGGCTGTTACAAATTTACCACTAGAGTACAATTGCAATTTTCAGTTGTGTGATCGTTTAGTGTTTCTTTCGAGACTAATATACCTTGAAGGATACCTAAGTTATTATAAAATAATAAAAATGTGAGCAATTTTCACTTGCACATTTCAAATTTTAAAACCGTACAGGCTACGGAATCTGGTTTGATTAAAACTCGGATTGTATTTAAGGCAATGTGAAACGAGCGCTTGAATCGTTTTCCTTTGCCACAAGCCTGTGGTCTTTTTATTTTGTAGCAGTACAACAGTAGTTACAATTGCTTACGTCGTATGTAGCACAGGTGTTTAGTGTTGAGCTTTTAAAGTTGACATTTTAATAATGGTAACTGTTTAAATAGTTTCAAATATTATTATTTAATCTTAGATATATTTAAAAATGAATATTTGTTTATCAGTTTGAGATTAATAGGCTTCGATACTATTTAAACAGTCGCTATGTAAAATAAGGGTATTTTTTTGTGGTGAAGGTTTACTTTACGGAATAGTAGACTTTGTTGTAACTCGCTACTAGATGGCGCTGCAGCACATCAATTTCTACACCGCTCAAATACTAGAACAATTGAGAACGAAGAATAATGTTGGGCAAATCATATAGAAAAATAGTTTACAAATAAATTTGAACAGCGATTGCAATGCAAGCCCGACATAAGCTAGTAATTATATTACGTATATGTATGATATTCCCAATATATGGTTTTTTTTACTTAGTGCGTCAATTACGTGAAAACTACTAAACGTATCAGTTTGAGTTTGATCCTTCTTCCTTTTTTATTGAATGTCTAAACAGAAGGTAGATATATATATAACAACTAGTATAAAATAAATTATATTTAAACTGAAAGACTTTTTTTTCGGATCATTTATTTGATATTAAATAATATTGCCTGACGTTTCTCAACATATGTCAGGATTAATTTATACCAATCTGGGAAACTGAGTTGACTAATTCAATTATGAAACATTTGGACTATAGTCGTTGAGGCGAAAAGATGGGGAAAAACGAGAAAAACGTCGGCATGAGATCGCGCTGACGATAAGTGGATGACTTCTCGCATGGTTTGCCCTCAAAGGGCGGTCACTGAGGCGCGAACTCGCCCTCTCGACACCCGCCGATCGACAGCCAAACGGTCACGACATTCAATAAAGCTTGTTAAACAATATTGAATATCGCTCCTACTCCTAATTGCCGGGCTATTTATATTTCGTCTGACTGGAATAAGTTTTTAATGCATTACAAAAACATCCTTTTATCTTGCTTATTTTTTGAATATATATTTTATTAATGTCATCCTTTATATATTATTTATAATAAACAAGAGTATAAAATACACGTAGTTTAAGCCACATTCTTATCGTTTAGTGTGGATAATGTTTAAAGTTACCATTTGATCCTACCCTGTACAATCGACTTAACCCTGCGGCAGTAAAGCAAATCCTTTCTAAATTGCCTCTTTGGCACTCACACGTTGCCTTAGCCGTGTGTCGATATTTTAAAAGAAAGCGAGCTTCACACGACATAAAAGAGATAGGAGAGTTAGGACTTAGTATCCATTTGCCGAAATTGGCCCGGCCGCGATAACAACAAGTTCTCGCACCCTCGCAAGTAAATGTGCAATTCATACGTGTGTAAATATTAAAAAGGAGTACGAGAATGCACTTTGTTTTAGAGTTGCTACGGCTCATTTTCGTTTGTTTCTTACATTAAAGCATATATCATTGTCGATATTAAATCTTAGCAGATGAGGTTGGACAACATGCAAGAAATTGACGTCGTTAGTGACTTATGAAAAAGAAATGTGTTGTAAAATATTTCAGTCATCGTTACACAGTTTTTATGTAAAATTTGAATAAAGTATTACTTTCGAACCGGAGTTATTAGATGTTAACAGAATGTTGCGGGTTCAATTCGGGAAGCTTCGTTGATGCCGTGTGCCTTAATTTGCGTAATACTGTTCACGGTTACGGTAAAGTAACTATTCAACGGTGAAGGAAAGCAATCTGAGGAAATCTGCATGTGTAAATAACGTGGTGGAGTAAACTCCAATTCATTGTCCTTAAAATAGCAATTTTCCAGCATTGAGATAATTATAGACTGTTCGTTTTATAGTTTCTTTATTTAGGAAGGTATTGTAGCTCAACATCCTCAATATAAGTCTGCATACGATTACACGTTCGAGTGAACAAAGAAAACTATTTCAATGCACGCCGCATTCTTTCTCCGATATTGCATTCAACAAAAGAAATTCCTTACTCGTTGAAAATTGAAGGTAATGTTAAAAACATTTTGTATGCTGAAAATAATCGATACGATCGATTTTAATAATAAAAATAACAACTTTAAACAAACGATTTTATGCGGCGATTGTATGATAATTTGAAATTATAACGCATTGATTTTAATGACTGTAATTATACTGATTCTATGTACAATTATAGTTTCTAGTATCGCGTGTGGATGAAGTCTAACTATTCTGTACATTCAAAGTGATCACTTTTATATCCCGATTTATTTAAATCACATTATTATTTGTCAATATTCTTTTTTTTTTTCTTTTCTGTGGGTCTTTTTACGAACTACAATTCTCTAAAACAATGCTTTCATGTATCTCATAAGGCTTGGCCAGTGTTGGACATATAAGCGTACAAAAACAGTTTTTTGTATAAAACACCGTCTCAGTTCAGCCATTTTGTATAAAATATAAAAATATTTTATATATAAACCTTCTTCGTTTATTGTTCTATTGGTGTCAAAACCGATCACAATCCGTTGTTTTCATTTGGTGTGGTTTAGGCAAAGGCTGAAAATAACTATGTTTTATATTCATAGATATCTCTTTTTATAAAATTACTTATATTCGCTTTGGGCCCTACAGTTAAGCAAAAGCTTGAGCTAAAAGTTGATACGATATTAGCTTAGGAGACCGAACCCGCGACATACATCGCTAGGTGGATACCGTTACTCTATTAAGACATAAATTGACATTGTGAAAATTTTACAGTTAAATTTTCCTTATGGCTATTTCTATTTCACAGATACATCAGAGCGCAATAAAATAGAACAGTCCAATCTCCTCTCCATCATAAATATACATCAGTTATGATATTCAAAAGATCGAAAAACATCAAGACGTAAAAAAGGGAAATCGCAATAAACAAGTTAACAGGACATATTCACCTCGTCCCTGCGTTTTCATAACCCTCTGCCTCCGCCCGCTCCTATAACTGTCATCTTGTCAAACTGTACCGAACCGAGCAAATCCCCACATTTCCATACGGCTATATTTTATCCTTCGTCAGAGAAAATAAATAACAACGATAATATAAATATGAGCGTTTTCCGAACCTTTAACTCCTGGAGAATTTACATATCAGTTGTTGACAGTAAAATCCCTCACACGGTTATACTAGTTTAGGGGTGAAAATATCAATTTGGGAAAAGTAACGTATAAAATACTAGCTGCTTTTTGCGTCTATCCTTTTTTATCCTTTGTCTAAGTTTTTCTCAGACTTTCTATATGGTAAAAACCAAACAAAAAATGAATAAAAAATAGAATTATTATTGTTTAATCATTATAGAAATATTTATTCATTTTATTATAATCATCATAATGAATAGCTTATAATTACTTGGGGACGGTATGTTTTTGGCATTGCATGTAATAGAATTTGATAGATTTACCTCCAGCCATCTGACATCAACCCGCTTTGGATTTGCTTTTATTTTTTACTAGTGGGTTGGTTTCTCACCTTCGTACAGCCGGTTACTCGATGCTAGTAATCTTAAAAAAAATAGATCTGCATACCAATAATGACCTAAGTGGGCTCTTAAGATATTCACACGTTAAAATGGGGTGGCTTTGTTCGCCTCTGACGGAATGGCATAATCTACGTTAATTATACAGTTAAAAATATACCATTAGTACTCATAAAAAGATAGCAAAATGACTCACCTTTCTACTTTGACAACAGATATAATATTTAAAAAAATACGTTTTTCCTTTTCCATTTGAAAGAAATAGAACTAATTATGTTGTTAACACATATTGGGTGAGGTCGATATTGAAACATCATCAGCTATCTTACAAAAAGTATTTTTGTTATAAATTTAATAACAAATACGTAACTCTAATTAAACGTAATCTAATGATTATTTTGCTAAAGGATATTACAAAACTAATGACTTCTTAGTTGATTACACACTTTGGGAATGAGATGATCGCTTCCAGGCTGTATCAACGAAAATATATTTATTGTTATTGTATGAAAACAGTAATTGTAAAATACGAAACCCCGCTGATTTTTTTTCGCCCGCTCTTCTCAGGTCCGAAGTGTTTATTTCCGAACCGTGGGTTGATGTTTGAATATCAAAAAGCAACCGTAACACTTCTTTATTGAATAAAGATTTTTCAATTTGACTTTGACTATTGAATTAAACATTCAGCCACATTATTTATTTTTCATAAAATGAATTCGTCTATAATTTATAGCCATTGCTTAATTGCGTTTTAATAATATGTTAGTGTCGTTTAAATGCCTCAACAATACATTTATATAGGTTACAAAACATGAGTACAGTAATATATGTGGGACGTAGCCGTCGGGTGAAATTGAGCTGTCTAGCCGCAAGCCGGCAAAGCCGCCGGTTGATCGGTGTTCGATTGTGTGATGGATGTCCAGGGTCATTTGTACCCAACCTCACTTTAAGTGGACGTCTCTTGTTATTCTTTTCGTTTATTTATTAGCATCGATGGCCAAAACGCTAAGATGGATTCTTAACCGAGGTTTGCGGTTTGTATATCCGGACAAGCACAAAGGAACTTTCATGAGCTTGATTTGTGTTTGTTAATGTTATCGTGGTCGACAGCAAAGAAATCGTCGTGATGAATCCTTTATATATCGGATAAAAATCTGTTACACTTGTATCCACCAATCCGCTTTGTAGTAGCGTGGTGGAATAAGTTATTGTGTCTTCTTAAGGAGAAATGAACCTAGTAGCCAAGCAGTGAGAGATTATTATGTTGTTACATATTATCTTCGACTAGTTATGGTAAAAAATATGTCTGTTAATCGTCATCCATATTTTAATGTATAAAAAGTAAGAATACTATTGCCATTGTTATTTACGTTTACAAGCATAAATGTTTTCTGAAGGTGGAACTAATGTAAAGCTCATAAGTTGGTCAATGTTAATTAACGCAATATAATGTTTTATTTTATCTTTATTCATACTGAAGACTAGACACATGCGCAGGAGACATATTGTTGTACAATTTATAGTAAGATTATAGTACTATAATCCTATATAGTATACCTGGAAACGTTCAGGTGGAATCCAAGATGACTGGAAAGAATTCAGGCACAAGACAAACAGCTTCCCAAGATATGGAAGTGTTAACACCACCAGACTTCAACACCAGGGTGTATTGAGAATATATTGCTAACAACACAAATGTTTTTCCTTCATTGGATCCTGAATTCGAACATAGGGCTTTGGGATCCCAAATAAGACTGAATCCATAGTCACTAGACCGAACATGCCTTTATAGCCATAAATGTAAATAATCCTCTAACTACATACAAAATAATTCCTATTCTATACATACAAATAAAGTCAAGAGAAAAACTTATATTATATACAGAATAAATCGCACCTTAGTCTTTAGTTTAAAACGAAGGCTTCACTGTGTAAAGTCGAGGTGATAATTTATTTAATGAGATATTTACAAATAGCATACAATTGTCTAGCCAAGCAACCCTCCACTCTTGTTCGTAATAGAACTTACCGTTGAGTAACTACGGTAAGTTGTAATGTTATTATTCTATGCGTTATTTCAAACATAGTGTAAGTAATAATTTCGAGCTTAGAATAAAAATGTTAATGTTGAGGAATAACACAGACATGAAAATATCAAACTAAAATCGACTGTACTTTCCCTGAAACAAAAACCTGTAATTCTGGCTATAGTGCTTTCAGTAAAATAATTTTAACGACCTAATATATAACAATCGAAATTCTTATTTCTATGTGGGAGGTGACTACATTATGAGAATAAGTTATCCAAGAAACTAGATTATCCAACATAAATAATTAGAAATAAAAAAATAAATATTATTATTAAAATCAATGAACACTCCTCTCCCTGTGCATGGGTCTGAAAGAGAGCGCGATATACATATATTGTATAATATATCTGTAGCTTCAATATATGGCTTTTTTATTTTCAAATGATGTGTATAAATGGCGCGAGGGCGGGACCTGGATATTTTCCACTGGGCGGAGCGAAAGAGAAAAATCAACGCCTTGTGGACGCCACGCCCACATCGTCTCGCTTTTCCTCTTCAACCATTTTACTGTTCTGCCTTTATTACGTATGTCTGCGGATTATCGAATTAAGAGCATAGCTTTGCATAAAAATCTCTACTTTGCGAAAATTGGACTATATATTGAATTTTTATTACACTACCTTTCAAAAAAGCTTTGAATATATATTTGATAATAGTTTAGTTTTGTTCTCTGTAATGATTTCCAAATTATTGTTTCTTTTTTTTATTTGATATTTAATTGATCAATGAAATGGGTACGACACATCTGAAGATTTGTTTATAAATAAAATAAAAACATAAAATATAATATATATATTTTAAAATAAAATATTCACTTTCCTATAATAACATTGAACAATGTATTAAATAGCCAAGAAACAATTATTTACTAATTACAATTAATATTGCGGCAGAATATTTTGCGGTCAATGACATTCCAATTTTTTTTCAAAGAAATGTCATTGGCGGCAAACGTCGTCGAGCCTAATATAAATATAAATATACTAAGAGTGTCATAATAACTTGTAAATCATAATTGTAACTATTATTAATATTACATCGAAACTAATTTCAACAGTGTATTATAATTAAGTATCGTAGCACAATCATTTTGAAAATGACTGATTGTCAAAGTTTGGCGACTTCGATGTTTTTTCAGTCCGATTGGCTTGAACGTCTTTTAGAAGATTGTGAACGCGAAGGTATGCTATAATTTTCTTGTAAATAATAATAATGGTTGAGGATTACTTTTCAATAAAAACTTAAATAAATTATATTAACTTTTACGCCGAATATAAATAAATACAGAAAACAAATACGGAAGACCACAATACAGATGTAGGTACTAAAAGTTATAAATTAGTTAATAAGTGAAATTGAAAACATTCTTTTTTTAGCCGAGAGGTAATCGTTATTTTATAATTTTTGACGCTTTTCTAACTGATTAGCTATAGATTATCGAAACGTGAAGCTCCTAAAGCGGGAGGGCCGATCCGCTGTATGGAATGTGTGCATGATGCTCGGCTGCCTGTCACACGGAGTGCCGGGTCAAGCTTGTCATCTTTTCGAGCGTTACTTGTATAGGCTCCTAAATAGTCAAGGAAACCTTAGCGGTATTGTTTATTTTTATATTTAAATATAAAAAAAATATATACCATCATTAGCTTAACGGATACTTGTAACTCCTCGTGATATTGTCGCAGTCCCTTCTAGATTAATATTAACACAGAATTAAAGAGAAAAGTATAATAAATTCATAACAAATATCTTATTCTCCTCTTCTCAAAATCTAGATAAAGTTCCTGGAAAGTAAATTGAATTATTTAAAAATCGAATGCATTATTTTTTATTCCATCAAAATCGGCTGATATATTATTTTAATTAAAAAAAAAAACGGAGGGCAAAAAATATTTAAAAAAACCAATATGCTGTACAATTTCTTAAATAAAATTAATCATTAAAATTTAATGCACACGATTTACCCTGTAATGTAAATTATAGATCCTGAGTCACAAGTAGTAATAGTAGACAACATTATGCCACGGTTCCTTCTTATGATAACTTGCTGCGTGCAGCTCTCTGCTAAGATGAGCTCCGCGGACACACACAACAACGCTTCATTATTAAGAATAGCTCTGCTGACTAAGGGCATTTCATATTCTACTGAAGAAATCAATGCAACTGAGGCGGAAATCTTCAAAATGCTAGGTATACACTTTCATATTACATATTACTAGAGTTTGTGTTGAATGATACAATTGGTAAATAGTACCGATATACACTTATTTCCAAGAAAAACCGGGCACTTTTGTAAAAGGTATTTGATGCAACAAAATAAAATAAATATTATTTACTGACGTAAAATCACTTCTGTTTGGTTATTAAATCGACTTCTAAAAACTCCTCCTGAATATCTATATACTAACACTCGTATTTCTAACATCTTCAAGATTGTTTTTGGTGGTTGTAGTTAGACTTCCGATTTGTAAAGCTTAGCTCACAATATATTAATCGTCCCTGGGCTCAGTACAATGTTTTCTTCCATATCCCGGTATTCATATCAAAAAACTGTTTTTTCGAAACCTAGTTCAGGTCATTTGAACAGTAGAACGACTTGCACCAAACCTTTCCGACACATAACTTTGAGTACAGCTTTCTTGAAAAAGAGTCACTCTATTACCAGCGATATTTGTTTCGTATGATATATTACAATATAAAAATTTGTCACGAAAACCCAATTTAAACAATTTTACATCAATATCAATTCATTAAAATTACAACAAAAAAAAAACATTTATATTTATTTAAAGCACAATTACTAAATACAAACTGCGAGCAAATACTCGAATCGAATAGGATGTTTTTAAATAATTTTGAAATTTTCAAATTTGGAACATTTTATTTTACTTGTTAGTACGTAGACAATTATTTCTACTATTAATTGAAAGCATTTAAAACCTCATTTGTTCAAGATTTCCATAGATTTACAGAAATATTTTGGATGGCCGTTTTTTTTGCAAATGGATTTATATAACGCTACCAAAGAGCATAGTGTTTAGTGAGTACGTTAGTTTAGTAAATTAGTTTAAGATTTTGTTACAAGATTTGTCTCCGACGTACTAACAAGACAAATTAGGAATTGTAACACGATACGTGACTACTTATCTAAATGCAATCGCGCAACAACAAGTTACAAGTTACCGGCCGCATTGCATATTTTTGATCCTATATTAGCGCAGCTCCTCTTTTGCTAATTTCTAAGCCGATTATATTAAACCGTGCATATTGTACTTTGTATTGCAAATTCAAATTTTTGATAAATATTTATAATTAATAGAATATTCTTAATTAAAATATATTTCATATAAAAAATTGTCACTTTATCGCAATTTAATCAAAGCATTATCGTTGCCGGTGTCCGTTTAGCAATTTTCTTAGTCTTCGACAACGATCTAGTTACTGTTCGGTCGAAGTTGCATCGTAGGAAGATATCGTAACCATTATAGTGTAGTTGAATTCGTTCAAAGTAATGATTCAGCTGACGTTTATTTTGTGCTAAGTCGAATCGGGAGATATCCGTTAAAACTATCGACTCGTAGTATAATTCTCCCGCAGTTCAAGGGATTCTTAATTATCAATTACAGTCTACAGATAATTCAATCTTTTAATATTATAATAAATTACCAATTTCGATTTCAATTTCAATTCGAGTTAAGTCTACTGACGATTGATAATAATTAATGTGGGTACTCTATGTTTATAGTAAATATTATTATGACGGAACACTTAAATTAATCTATTTATTTGAAAAAGATGAAAACAATTTTCTAGCTCTTAATCTTAATCAAAATCGGTTCAGCGATGCGGCCGTGAAAGAGCAACAGAGTATTTACGCATTTATAATAAATATTACTATAGATCTCTATGCAATAACTTTAAAAACTCGTCTTTAACAAGTTTTAGAAATTGAAACGGTTTCCATTTTTACAGATTTTCGTATGCCACTATGGACGAGCGTAGACATGGGCGAGCTCCTGGCTACGGAACTCAAACTGCCAGCCCAAATAATCAAAGCGGTGGCTCGGATCGTCGACTTGTCTGAGTACTATCGGGAAGACATTGAGAGAAAAGTCTTCTGGGCCGCGAATTTGACGTCTACGACTCAAAGTAAGTATTTTATCGTTTTACTTATTGTCTTGTAATTAAATCGTAAAAGGTATACGTCAACGGATGACAATTTTGTGGGTCTATTGTCCACAAGAATTGTAATTGTGTGACGTAGTAATGTTAACAAATGTTATCTTCAAAAGGAGACCTTAGCCGAGCTGTGATATATTTATAGGCTATTATTATATAACATTTTAAACGCGTAAGTAAAAGCAAGTATGTCTATCTGTTTGTTACGCTTTCATGGCTGAAGCACTGAGTCGATTTTGATGAAATGTGGTAGTAAGATTAAACCGCAAGGACGAAGCATGTTGGGGGTTGTATACAAGTTATGAAGCATTTTCTTAAAAAAATTAATACCAAGCGAGTGAAGCCGCGTGTTCAGCTAGTATTTTTATGTGTACAGCTACTCTCAGTGCTAACTTATAACCTTATTTCGTTTTTTTCTGTTACTATGGGAACCTAGTGTGTATATTTTTTTTCAAATTTTATTAAACTTATATTTTTTTAAGTTATTAGGGTTTGATTATCTTGGAAATCCTTTCTGTACATCTATCCATGTGTCTGTGTGTGTGTGTGTTTATGAACGTTTCTTACCTTTTCTTATAAATCTACTGAATATTAACTCGAAACCAATAGTAACAGACCTTATTATATAATCAATATCTTATCGTGTTTTCACGAAATAAAAAAGAAGATGTTATACAGATTTTATATTTATATAGATCTAATATTGGATGGACCCTGTCTATTCTTGCCCCGCCTGTTTGATAAAGCCACAAGACCCACAGTTTTATGTGAGGCGAAGATTTTGGCTGATTAATATTATAAATAAATGCTGAAAGTCCTGGAAATTAATTGTGATTAAAAATTGTTTTTGTAAAAAAAATCATTTTTATGTTTTTATAAATAATATGAATTTTAAGGTTCTATTACACGCATATACAGATAGAAGTACTGTTAAAATAAAACTTGCTTAAAGCCCAAAGGATATCATCATTACTATAGGTCTGTTCTCACACGACGGCGCGCCTCTCCACGTCAAATTATCGACTTGCATTAACATATATCTCATTTTAATCGATTTCAAAAAAAGAAGAGTTGCTTCTCAATTCGTTGGATCTTTTTTTTCAGACGATTTGATTTTTTTTTCTTTTTTTGCTGTCTTCTTTCTCATATTAGTCATCTTACGCAGACTAAGACATCTTGTAAACACGAGTGTCCCTTATACTAACGCAAGCGGTTAAGCGTGGAGGGGCGCGCCTTTGTTAGTGAATAGATCTATACGGTCATACTAAATTTCGCTCGTCATCATCACTCTGCGGTCATTGATAAGAATGATCGGTAACGTTTAGATGTGACTGGTATACGGTCGCTGCACCTCTCCGCGGGCGCGGTGGCCGCGGCCGTGCGCCTCTCCCCGCACCGCCCGGATCCCGCGCCCGCCCTCGCTCGCCTTCTACGACTCCCGCAGGCCTACATCGAGTGCCTCCGTGACGTCATCTTGAAACAAATGGCCGGCAACCGTACCACGCCGACGATACTGAAGAGGAAAAATTCAGCATCGAGTTAAACTACTCAGTGATAAGTTCTTGAAGGATGTAATTGAACGGGGTACATCTACAGTGCAGTGAATTATACAAATATGATTACATAATTATACAAATATATATCTTCAAGTGGATTTAAAAAACTTGAGGAACTTCATATAAGTTTTGTTTGTAATTTTTTTTTTCGTCGAGTATGATAAAAGGTTTTCCAGGTTTTTATACCAGATCACCGTGCAAGTCGACGATGCGATCTAAAGTTTCTCTAATAATGCTAGTTTATGTAAATTTCCACTTGAAAAATATCGAAGATATACAATTTAATTTCACAAATTTAAGAAAACTACTCTTTAAGCTTTGGTACATTTAAAAAAAAGAAGACTAAATGATTAGCAGCCAAACTAAATTAGTCATATCTCCATAGAAGCATATTTTTTTAATATTTTTGTTATAAATACTATAATAGCTTGAACTACGAGTGATCAAAGAAAATAATGAAAAGGTTGTTTTTGTTATTTGTAAATTAATTTAAATTATATTTTCGTATTATTTGAAAGTATCATATTCGTGAACAATTTAAAAATTGAAAAGAAAAAGAACCCATTCTTATTCTATTCCATTTTCAAAATTGTGATAATTAAATTAAAGGCATATATTATCTGTTATTGGCCTGTTACAATCAACGGAATTAAAAAAATAACAGCCTAAACCAACTCCATATGATTCTGCCTCGAATGGTTATAGTATCCGATGCGTTTATTAGTTTTCAGTAATTAGTAATAGAATATATATGTTTTATTAATCGCAATATTAAACGCACTATATCATCGATATTAATTTATATCGTTATAAAAAGGATAAAAACAAAATATATGTATAAAATTTTATGTAAAAATATAAGATTTTTGTATATGTTATTGAAACCATCGATTTAATTGTTTACGGTTTGTATTCGTAGAATTAGATATAGATATATTTTAAGTGGATTTGTAACGCTCAAAAATAAGTGAATAAATATATTTTTTAAGTATTTATTATATATTTGTATTTAAGTTACCATTAAGCTCTGGCAACACTACCACAATAATAATACCATAAATATGACTTACTTAGTTTTATTTATTTCAATGTCCGCGTCCAGCAGTGCATCCTGAATGCTGAGAACTGACTTACTACGTGATTTTGCTTTTGTATGCGTGATTGTGTATTCTTTAAGAGCTATAATTATTATAGTCAATGTCACATACCACTTTCTGATGTTTCACTATGGTTCCTTAGAATGGTTAAATTTTGTTCTAACCGAAAATTTGCTCTACTCATCTCCCCGATAAGATCGACTAATGTATCCAAGAAACCGTCCACTATCAAAATATCAAACATTATAATACAAATTTTCGCAGTTACAATATTAGTAAGATTGTACTTAGCACTTTGCATGCCAACACTTGAACCAAAACCTAGACAGGGCTGAACGCGTGTATATCCAATTATTTGTAATGAGATCGAAGCCGCAATTAATTGCCAGTACAATTAGTGTGTTTATATATATATACATATACATATACACAATTGTCATAGACTATATTTCATATTTATAAGTAAAATAAAAAAGTTTTTGGTCACGGCCAATATTTGTATGTGAAATTAAACGAATTTAAAAATAAAAAAAATTATTTATCTTTACATAAAACCAATCGAATTTTAAATACAAAAGCTACGGATTTACTTGAAAGTGAATAATGTGGACAATTTATAGCAAATAATGCTACGGGTTAGTGATCGTAGCTGTAACTCCTATCCTGATATGGAAGATATATCAGTTTCCATCTTAGTTAAATGTTATATGTATGAGGCCTAAACTTCACAATATGGCAAATATTGAATAACCAAATAAAGGGGAAGCTTATAAGACTAACGAGGCTCATCACAGATGTGTTGGTAAGACACAAACATCTGTAATTATTTTCTAACGTAAACATAATGATTCATCATTTTTATTATTTGTTAATTTAGGTTTATACCACTTTTTTTTCCTACGGTACTTTATTAAGAATTGACAATAGATACAAAAATTATTTTAGTATTACCATATATCAACTTAGTTTTTCTAATTAAAAGTACGAACAAAATTACATATCTTAACTGTTTGAAGCCTCGTACTAGATACACTTGCTAATTGAAGATCACGGAATGCGAGGCTTTGATGAAGATATACTGCGAAGTAAATATTTATATATTGTGGACAAATATTGTGGATATGTCATGGTTGCAATCAAATGTTTTATTGGAAATTTCAGTCATATTTATAAATACTATATACTAATAATACAGATATATATATTTATAAATAGCTGCTTACACAAATTGGCTGAGAAAAAAATATAACTTTATATATTCTTGGTGGTAGGGTCTGGGTACCTACCCTCTGGTACCTACCACCCACTCATTATATGTTCTACCGCGAAGCAGCAATACTTAGCATTGTTGTGTTCCAGTTTGAAGGGTGAGTGAGCCAGTGTAAATACAAACGCAAGGGACCTAACATCTTAGCTCTAGGTGGTAGTATCCTTAATATTTCTTAGAGCACTAATGTCTATGGGCTGTGGTGACCGGTTACCATCAGGTGGCTCATTTGTCCGTCCGCCAAATTATATCTTAAAAAAAGAAAGGATAATAAAATAACATTTATATTAAAATATTATACTCGTTCTAGAAATAATAATAAGAATTTTAGTTATATAAAAAATAGAAAGGTATATATTTTTCCAAGTCATAGACACAAAACATCATTTATTCACATTTTATTATAATTCGTAACAGGCTCAGTGCAAAGCACCACTTGTGAAAAGACAAGGGTTATTAGAGAAGTTACTCTCATAAAGACTATAGCTAACCTTTAATGTTGGGGTGCTAGAGATATTAAAGTGATTCGACTTCCCAGCCGAGCAGCGCTTTGACTAGCGAAGCGCGAAATATGGCTGCACTGACGGAACCTAAACCCGCTACTGCCGCGATGCGTTCGGTTTTAATATTGGCCTTAATTCGGTTTAATATTGCGTAACTAGATGATTCCAACGACTGATACCGGATATTATGTGGAAATTAATAAAAGTAATAAATATTAGAATGTATACTCAACATATCTCAACATGTGCAAAAAATATTTGTATAAAATAAATAAATACATATAACTACTGATGATACTATCTATGAATTGCATTAGAATTAAAAACTATAAATACAGTAACAGCCAGTTCTCGTGGACAATAAAACCTATCTTATTCTGAAGAAAGTTTCAGACCTTATTCACATTTTCTCATTACAGTGGCACAATCTTTGCAGACAAAAAAAAAACTCATTTTACTTCACACTGCGAGATTAAGCCCTATACCGTGCTATAACTTACCAGCCCTGAAATAAAGCCAATAAATAATGTAATGAATTTTAACTCTCATGTTAAGCACCTGAAAACTTAGAGGTCCTCATTTGTAATTGACCCCGTGTTCTTCAGTTGAAACCTACGTACTCTAGCTACTGGGCTAACTCGTCGAAATTATAAATAGACTAAAGGAATTTAATTAGATAAATCTTTTGGAGTAAACATGAATGCGATCAAAATTGTGACAAGTTATAAAAATTATGAATTAATGTCATCTAGACGAGGGTCGAAGCGAGCACGGGCGCGGGCGCGGGTACCACCGCGGCTGGCGCACAACAATGGACTTAGCTTTGGGGTGCCCAATAAAAACTTGACAAATGGCGTTTCATAATCGCGTCGCATACCGAGTCTCGTCACCGGCTTACCTTTTTGTCCTACCCTCGGAAAATACGTTTGCTATCCCGAAATTACATTGTGTGGTGACGTCCCATCACGACTCGTTAGAAATTAACCTTTGTCGTGACCGCAAGTCCGCATGCCATACTCACTCGAGTCACACAAATCACCAGGTATCATGTCAAAAGCGATTGTTATTGGCTACTTATGTTTGTATTAGCTTTCAATTAATGCTGCCGCCAGACTCAGTATGCGGTTTACATTATCTGTCGATTGATAGTTTGCATGTCGTGTAATTATTATTGATCAGCCATCCGATTCATGTATATACCCGCTATATTAACATCTGCGAGACTAATGCAATTCAATCCAATGTGGTCCATCGAGTCGAATCGATGACGATCGCATCATTGTAAAGCTACTTTTTAAAGCTACCAGTGATATATTACGTTAAACACGTCGAGATCACGTTGTATATAAAACTCATAAGGTTAAGGTTTATTCTCACATAAAATTGCGAAGAGGTCATAAAGTAAGTCGAGGGATTATTATTATTACCCACTACTTGCCAGCGAGGAATTCCCGGTAATAAGGGTCGGTATTAGCGTCACCAAAATATTGTGGTGTCACCGGGCCCGCGCCCTGCTCCGATAATATTATTAAAAATAATTTCTCATTTTTATTACCTTTCGTGGCTTGAGTGGTTGTAATAAATAATTACGTTATTATAGTGGCACTGATATGTCACCAGTTTACTAGTTGACAATCTTACCAAATTAATTTAAAAATAAATTGTTATTTATTAACTTTCAAAGACATACGTTTTTACTCTATAAAAAAAATATAATTTTGTCTGCTATGAACTTATACTAAAATAATTAAATTGCTATAAATATTCTTATATTATAATTTAGTTAATAATAGCAGTAAAGATAATTATATTCGTGGGGCAATGAATTTCATCTACGCGTAGCGTGTTCGTAGCACTTTGTTAACATTAGTTATGTCAACAATCAAATGAAATATTTTATGGCGACGTAATATTAAAATTAATTTATCATAATATTGTTTTAAATTTTCAATTTATAGATTTCTTTTTTCAGATCAATTTATTAACAGTATTATATTATAAATATTATAATGTTGTATTTGATACGTGTTTGCAATCATTTCAAAGCTTTGAGTTCTTTGTGGATCATATCGTTATAAATATGCAAATGCTCGTTGGATAAATTTGTTTTCTCTTGTACATACATCTGCGCCAGGGAGAGGTCTCCTCGTTCCGCCCTGTTAAGTTTCTTACATTTTTTAGGTAAAACGAAAGCGTTTAAAATGCAAAATTTTTAACTGCTATGTTGACTACTTACAAAGTTTATATGAAAAAGAGCAATTGTCGATAATTCAACAGAACGATGACGTTAATCAAATCCCTAGTAAATGCGATATAAATTGTTACTAGAAGAGGAGAATAGAGGTGTTTCGTGGAAATCCAATAAGTTTTGAGTGTTGTTATTTTTTTCGTTGTGTGATGGGGCGTGTCGCGAGCGGGCCCGCCCAGCGGCTGCCGCCCGGCAGTCGTCGCTAGCTTTTCACGTTGAAAGCACGTAACTCGCGTCATAAAACTCGAACCGCGTATTTTGTGTGGGAGTTGTTGAAACAAGGTAAGTGTTAAATAAAGTTTAAAATACAGTGAAAACGTTAAAGTCAGATTTTTCTTCAGAATAAGTTTAAATATATACTAGATACAAAATTCTAGGGATTTTTTTATTTGGAAAATTTGCCAGAATTAGTGTCATATGATAGGCCATACGTTCTAATTAAACAATTGCAGCATTAAAAATATATTAATTAAATATTTGAAAAATTGTACAGCAACTAGATGTCATGTGTAGGAGTTATTATTTGTTCTATTAAAAAGAGTTAACTGATTTTAAAAATAGTTATTTTTTTTAATAATAGTTTTTTTCAAGTTTTTTTAATACGTTCATATTTATATAACGAACTGTATACGTAACTCTTAGTTGCGTGCATTAAAATATTACTTTACTTTTAGACGCTACTAGTGTTGTACGAGTGATAAGTTTAGTTTCATTAAATGATCGTCATTAGTGATTGCTTCGGGACCGTTATTTTCAGAAGACCCTCAGCGTCGAGAGCTAGTGTCGGGGACATTGTCGCAATGTTAATATGAATAAATGGTATGAGTTTCAAATATACAATTACGCATTGCGACTTTTCAATTCTTCGAGTTTGGGAATTTGAGAAATAAACACTTGAAAATTGTTTGAAAACTCCTTGGTATTACAGCTTTAATAAATAATTTTGATAGTTCTCCAATTTATTTTTAATTATGTGTGTGATATTATCATACGTAAATTTTTTTTGAATTCAATCAACTTCCATTTACTTTACCTCTGACCTAAATAATAGATTATTAAAACAATTTATTATAAAAGTAAGTGTTTTTTTTATATAAATATTTTTATTTAGAAACCATTAGTTATCTGAGTTGAGTATTTTTTATTATCTTTAAAATACAAAATTATTTAGTAAAAATATTCAGAAAACTTATGAGACATAATCTAATAATATTATATAAATACGTTTTAAACAAAATACAAATAAATTATTATAATATTTAACAATAAAAACGATTCACCGTAAAAGTTAATTTTTTTTTTAATAATCTTTCATTATTTAAAAACAAGTTAAACATCTAAATGTAATCTTATATTCAGTATGTTTTATATGAATAAACGTTAAAATACGTACTGAGAGATGTCACTAAAATCATAACTGACCGCAGGGGGCAAATGATAAGAACGTTAGCACTATTGTCAAACAATTTAGCAAACTTTAGACAATATGAACTCGATGAGATCTGAGACTGTATGAACTTAAAAACGTGGCTTCAATTATCTTCATGTAGCACTCAGTTTAAACCCGAAAATTTGGTTAAATGTTTTTTTATGCTGTAGAAAGGAATAATCATATTGTGACGCATTTGTTTACACAAACC
This sequence comes from Vanessa tameamea, assembly GCF_037043105.1. NCBI lineage: Eukaryota > Metazoa > Arthropoda > Insecta > Lepidoptera > Nymphalidae > Vanessa > Vanessa tameamea. Next base: position 15,056,116 of record NC_087341.1, read on the forward strand.
TATAAAAGAGTAGGGTGGTCGAGTGGTAGAATTAGCTTTAACCCTTCTCCTCGACAGGAGAGGAGGCCTTTGCTTAGCAGTAGAACATTTACGAGAAGTAATTTTATGTTTTTTTACTAATGAGACGGTGTATTAAATCGTAAAATATATGACAAACACTTTTTAAAAAAAAAAAACTACAAATTTTAAAAATTATATCGAGATTATATATTTCTTTTTTATAAATGGAAAATACTTTCTGTGTTAAATAAAAGACGTAACGAAGATTTAGAAATTCGTTTTTGGAAAAAAAATTTAATTGCATACTCGGGCCGCCGTTCCACGGCTCTAGGCAATGATTCTTATCGCGTGGCTTATTGAAAAAGGGGCGCATTCCTATCACGCATAAATCAGGCCCAACAGTATTTCTTTCAACCACTACATGCTGGATTTTATTGCCCACTTATTGGCCAATTATTACTGAAATCAATGAAAAATTGCCATTTCACACTTGTTACGGAATTAGGAAACTCAGAATCATACTTAGATCTATACAAAACAATTTCAGTATCGTCCGTGACAGGTTATTGAATTAAAATCGTTTTTATTTGCGTACATAATAAATCTATATAACATGTTTAAATTTAGAAATTGCATGAATACGAGAAATAGGTACATACACATTTAAAAATCGTAATGTATTTTATACTTTTATTTCGAAGCAATGACTAAAATTATTTGAGGGAAATTCTCAGGCATAATTTTGAAATAGGATGACTAAAAATTTGTTTTGTTAAATAAATATATGGCTAAGTCTAATATTTTTACCATGGCCTAAATCGACGTTAATTTTGCAATAATTATAACGTTTAATTAATTATTATTGCAAAATGATCTCTAATAGTTATAAATAACAATAATTTTACATTTTGCGAATATTTTCGTAGTTTATAGGAAACTTATTTAAAATAAATAATTTTAATTAGATTTTCTGTTTAGATTAATATTATATATTTGAATTGATTGCACTAATTAAGTCTAGAGCATGTTGGGATGTTTGAAATTAAATGAAATGATCGCCTCCAGGCTGCTTCAAATAACTAAAATATAATTATCATTGTACATAATAATGGTTAAAAATATATATATATATATATCCCGCTGAGTTTCTTTCGCCGGTTCTTCTCAGGTCCGAGGTGCTAAATTCCGAACCGGTGGTAGATTTTTGACAATCAATAAGCAAGTGTAAACACTTCTATATTGAATAAAGATTTTTGACTTTGACTTTTGTGAATCGTTAAATTTTGATGAGTATTATAAATACATAATTAATATCGCTATAATCGATCACATATTTTGTGATTGCGTCCTATCTCTTAACAATTTCCAGCTGTAAATGTAAATGCGTTCATTTCTGGTGGTTTTTAAAAAGGGTTTATTCGAAAGGTTTTTTTTTTATATTTATTACGTACATATTTGGTACACTTTCAAACTAATATTAATTGTTGTATTTTAATCTTATATTTTTTTATTTCATTAATTATTTTGTCAATGAATCGTTGATTCTAATTTCCGTAGTACAATTTTAATAAAACCTCTGTATTTAATGAAATGGTAAATACTCGCTGCCCATAATGGTCTGGAGAGATCAATGTACAGTCAGCGCTTACGATACGGGAAGCTAAACGCACAGTTATTTCATGATACGGTCAAATATTAATGATTATAATATAAGTATTATAAAATAGTTACATTATCCACCATTAGAAACACTGATTTACACGTTTAGCGGACCATATTATGAAATAAACCCATTTTATGAAATTGTCCAAGGAAGCGTAAAGTAATCAATTAGGATCTAATCTTGAAATCTATCGACCAATTTCGCCGACGGTCTATTCTCACATATTTACCTACTAAAACATATTTTCAGCTCCCATACTGTACATATAAAGCAGTGTTTAAAGACGAATGATTTTAACAAATTATTTTTTAACATAGGCACTAACCGTAGGAAAAGTTCATAAACGCAAGGATAAAATCAGAAATTAGGTAATACGGAAAAGGACTGGAGATGATTTGCAGAGTGATGGGGTATTGAGGTATTTGCGTATATCGATAGACCGATGGCTATTGAAGCAAAGTCTTAAAGATCACGGATCGGCAAACGCATCGTAGTTCAAGCCCCGTGGACCCATGACCTGAAGACAGTGGCGGGACCCGACTAGATCCGAAAGGCGGAGAACCGGACGGTTTGCCGCACCCTGGAAGACTCCTATGGGCCTATGATGATAATGATTTTTATTTATGATATATTTTTTTAAATATTTATAAATAGCTTAGGAGTTTATGTCTGTGGTCGATTAGTTAACGTTTAACCGGGAACAATTAGTGATTGTTAAATAAATAGTTAAAAGGCAGAGTAGAGAATTATAATTTAGAAGACTGTCGAACTAGCAGAATATATAACTATCACTTTTTATTAAAATAATATTGAATTAGTGATTTATGTTGTATGTATAATTATTAATCGGTATCAATGTTGGATTCGTTATTTTTAATATTTTTGCTAAATGCACATTTTGGTGTCCCTAAAATTACGGTGGCGTTATTACATATATTAGAATCCATAATTTTTCTCTTACATTTTAGTGTAAGAAATACATCTTTCTTGTATTTTTATAGATCACCTAAAAGCCTTACCTTAAGAGGTACTCAAAACGCGCCAATAGATATTTCACAAAAATGACAAATTAAAAATTTGTCGATTAAAAAAAAACTCAAGCTAATTAACATGCGTCATGCATAAAAGCATCAAAATTGTATCCTTCAACTTCAACCTTTGAGATAAAAAATTATAACACTAATAATAACACATGAAATATCTAATTATTAAATATCCTTTGAGACGTCTGTATAGGTTCGATGTTTGAAGCAATTACGTGCTTAGCCTCAACTAGGACTCGACTTTTGTTTAAAAATAGACAAACGGAATCGTACGAAGGCGAGTGCACCAAATGTATCATTTCATAAAGTTTACGTTAGTAGGTGTATTTATTGCTCGGCGGCCATATTCTTTTCTCAAATGTTTAGGTTTGCACGTAACGATGACTGTAGAAATGATCGTTGCGTATAATGCGTTCCAACTGTTCTATTCTATACTTATGGTGTAAGCGGCGATGAGCAACGGTACTCAATGGAATACAACAATAATAAAACCTGTATTCTATTATGGGTACTAAAATATTCATAAAAAAAATAAATAAATAAAATAAAAAGCCTTTTATTGCTGGCATAAATTACAGTTAATTATGATTTACATTATAATTATAATATTAGATAATAATGTGCATTAATAATATAGTTATGTTAATTGGATTGATAAATTAAATTAAAATAATATAAAATTTATACTTAATATAAAAAATAAGATTAAAATGCACGAACCCCTCTTATGTGAGGGTGAAGGCCTCCTCCAGATCTTTGGCAATCGTCTTCCAGTTTTTACCCGCTATTTTTATTATGTCGTTATCCCAACGAGTTATTGGTCTTCCTCTCTTTCTAATACCGGCAGGACCCGCCATAAGGTCAGTCTAGAAGTCCAACGGTCATCGCTCATCCTGGCTACATGGCCTGCCCAGCGCCACTTTAGCTTCTGAGAGAAACTAAGTGCATCTGTAACTTTAGTCTTTTCCCGTTTGATATTGTGTGGAACTTTTTGTATTTTTCTCACATTTGCAATGCTTCTTTCCATGCTTCTTTGGCAGGATCTGATTTTGTTTTTTACTCGTAGCGAGTATTTACATGTTTGGCAGCCGTAGGTGATAGAGGGGAGCAGGCATGTGTCCATTAGTTTCTTCTTTAAATTGATTGGCATGGTATCCCTTCACTATTTCTTTTAGACTCCAGAACTTTTTCCACGCTCCTGAAATTCTTCGTTCAACTTCTAATTCATTGTTTTTTTTCCAGAGGAAATTTGTTTGCCTAGGTATATATAACTATCTACGTAATCAAATGGTTTTTGGTCTGATATATGGGGGGTTTTGTACTGTTGGTGATAATTTTTGTTTCATTCAAATTTATTTCAAAACCCACTTCGTAGCTCATAGTTTTTAGTGACTGTATCACTGATTGCATCTCTTTAACACTTTCGGATAGTAGAATAATATCGTCGGCAAATCTTAGATGGCTGATGTATTTACCGTTAATGTTCAGCCCTGTTATTTCCCAATTCAGATTTCTGAAGACGCTCTCCAGTACAGCTATAAAAATTCTCGGAGATAGTGGGTCGCCTTGCCTTACGCCTCTCCTTATGGATATCGGTGGTCCTGTCGTCTCAAGTTTATCTCTGCTTGTGCAGTTGTTGTACAAATACTTTATAATTTCTATATACTTGTATTCTACGTGTTGTGAGCTTACGGCAGTCCATATAGAAGAGTGTCGTATTGTGTCGAAAAACTAAAATATTATGACACGTTTATTCAGGAAATATTTATTTATAAATATTTATTTTGAGGGAATAATTATTATTTTTAAATAATATTAAAATGATTTAATAATAAATAATCATCGAATATCAACTTCGCACGATTATAGATTTACAACAGAAAGTTATACTTGAAAATATTAGATTAGTTGTTCCTCAACTGGACTAAACTAGATAACCGATCGTAATAAACAACCTAGACCTACTTAGCTCGAGACCTGGAAAGGAAAAAAATTATATAAAACACGGGCTTACGAGTAAAATTATTGGTAGGGAGTGTCGCGAGCAACAGCGGAAGTTAATACCTATGCCGTGAAGTTCGCAGGTTTAAGTCCGAGTAAGCACTACTGAATTCATATTTGCTTGTGTGTACAATTTATCTCGTGCTCAGCAGTTAAGGAAAATATCGTGATATAACCTGTATGAGTATCACTTAACCACAAGAGTGAGATGTGGCCTTGACCAGAAGTGGGTGAGCCATTTACAGGTTGATGAAACTACAGGTTGTCTTTATTTTTTGTTTTCTTCTTAAACAATCAGTTTCATCAAATATATATGTAAACCCGTAATATCAACATGAGCAATGAAAACCTCACTGAGCTGAACCAATAAAATCCGAAGTAACCAATTCCGAGCATTCAAGATGCAACGTTCTATAAGTATGATAACAATTTCGCTGGTAATTCGTTTCAATTATTTAATAAATTGAAAGTACTATTGGGACGATACGAAAGCTATTTAGTCCTTAACATGTCACAAGCAATTATATAAATGCAAAGTGCATTTAGATCGTTTTGTATTTGGATCAACGGAACACGTAAGAGGTCATTTGCATAACACCTATGAATCTGAAGTGCGGCAAACGTTACAGAGTCCTATTAAGGTAAGATTGTAGCGTTGATTGCAAAACTACCTCGTAGTCTGCTCAGTTTGCATTACAATTTCGATTACTCTATAACAAATCGGCCTAGTTATATAGTTATGGTGTGATTGTAACGGTACAAGCGCATAGTAGCCACGGTATGGAAGTTCTTTTATATCCTTATTTGCGCGTGAGCATCTAATACTCATAGAGCATCTAATATTTTGGTTTTACAGTCTATTAACAATAAATATTTAATGCGAATTCCTGTAATCAACGTGGAAGCATATCACTTACTTATTAATAGTCAAATAAAAACTAACAACGGTTTGGAATGGAAATACTCTCAGAATTAAGAAAAACCACTGATATTTGAATTAAGAACACAACTTTAAATATTATTTTAGATGAAATAAATAGCCGAAATGTATTTAATTGAGGGTTTTGAATATTGTTAAAATTTGCTCCTATTTTGCACGGGTAACATTAATAGTTAACGTAATGAACATCGACCCAAGCGATCTATCTATTCGCCCGTATTGTAATATATTTTCCCGTACACGACGCACGCCCCACGTCTCATTTTGATGCGCTTATTTAAACATCTTTTAATATCTCAATCTTTCACTCCAAATTGCAAAGAGTAAATGTGATTATTATTTACGGATAACGATTATTTTAATATGAAATAATGCATAACAAATGAATTGAATTACAGTTGTCGTTTATCTCTTTTCCTCTTTTTAAATATAAAAAAATGACTGTGGTATTTACTGTAGACATTTCGGATGTATAAAATTTATACAAAGGTGATTTGTTATAAAGTTTTGACAGTGTTTGTTTCAAAAATGTCCTAGACTGTCTTGGTATACGATGACAAAATATTTTTTAGTTCAAAAATATAAACATAGTATGTAGCCCATATTCGTCCTGAACTGTTTGTATCGTGTTTTGAAAGTCTCATGAATCGGATTAGTAGTTCGGCATGAATTCGGATAAAAGAAATACACTTCAAATTAGTTAAAACTAGCAATAATGAAACACTTTAATTTTGTAATTTTCATTCACCACAATGGAAAATTATTGGAAATATCGATAATCATTTTTAATAAAAGCCAGTTGTAGTACGCAATCAATAATTATTTTGTATTTAGACATTAATTCTTACGCGATACCTCTTCGGTAGCAAACTTATCGTATTTATAGCGGTTGAATTAACTATGATGTCAAGACATTATACTGAATTATATTAATATATTTAAAAAATTAATATTATTTTTTAATTTCAAAACCAAAGAGCAAATCAAATTTCCGATATATAATTTTTTATACTTTTGAAACTAACTTATTTAAGTTCGTTTTGATTTTCTATTTGCTCTAGTGATCCACTAAAATGCTCCGCGCGCTCCATCTGCCTTTTGTTTTATAGTCATTATAGTCCTTCATACATGGTATTATAAGTTGTAGTTAAAAAGATACATACATACATCGTGCTATATATACGAGCTATATCGTAACACGGTCCAGTCTGCACGATGTCTCGTGTTTACAAAGAAAACAAATAAATGCATCAGACACGTGGCTCCGTGTTTGTTAAAGCTAAGGCCAACAGAACGCGCACCTGACTCAAAGGAGATCATTGTTTACTACCCGATTGATTACGACGCAGCCATTCCACTTAATTCCTGAGGACTAATTGGAGACCAACACAGTAAGGGCTGTCATCAACGACCACAGACACATCGCTGTTTGAAGTCTACTCATACGTAAATAAATGTTTATCGGGTTTACGCGTTTACTCGTTGTCTTATACTTATTAAAAACTTTACCCTTTTCTCGTTACTTAAATTTGTATCATTTATATAAAAAATAAGTTATCAATCATAAAATTCATTCTTTTATCAAAGACAGTGCTCACGACGTCCAGAAATGTCTAAAATAAACCACAAACAAATAATTTATTTGAAAATAAACTTATAACAGAATTTAAAAGAAAATAAATATGTTAAAAATACTTTGTCGTTTTTTTGGTAAGCGATAATTATACAAAATACTACAAATCCGAAGTAATAATGTCAGTTGGATAAGTCTTGTGTTCATTATATAATAGGAACTGGGCGACCAAGCTTTTCTATATTAATAAGTAATTGAAAAAACCCACATAAATAAACATAAAGAGCCAAAACCTTGTTAACTACATACAAAATTGAAGCCAAATCGCTAGAACCGTCTCAGATATACAGAATTACATACATAAGTACATAAAATTGATTGCTCATTTAATATTATAAGGCATGCATCCTTGCCGTCCTAATACTAAGGAATGTATTCTTAAAACCAAAATTAAATGTTACGCAATTCTGAGAACCGGTGGTCAGCATCACGTACATACGTGTGTTTTGAAGACGTTTATTGTTTCAAGGAGGAAGCCCTCCCGAACTATCGGCCAGAGCGCTCCCGACAAACATGTAATACGATTGTTTTCAAAATAAACACTTATAACTATTCTTGTGGTTTTATTCTTTGACGGCTGTTAATCTTTTTCTGTTTATTTTTCTTGGGTCATTTAAAACGACTACTTTTTATAAAGGAAACGTTTTTACTATTTTGTGATCGGAATGCTTTTATTTCTTTCTTCGGTACAATGACAACGACTTTTTGTGAATTTTTAGGATGATTTAGAACAATCATTAAAATTATTTATTCCATAGAGTTAGTTTATGTAAAGTATTATGTTAATCTATTGCTACTGAATTCAATTAAATGTTAACAGATTTACAGGTTGAGTCAAGAAAACACGGATAAATGATGTTCTTTCATTCATTAGAATATTTAAAATATTATATTATTATTAATTTCTGCTCGCGGCTTCGCTCAGTTGTATGAGAAGGATGGGGGGAAATGCAAGTGTTAGTTATATTTTCCCAACATAAAAAGTAACCCATGTGGTATTCCAAACTTTAATCAATCTCTGCGCAAAATTTCGTTCAGATCCGCTCTTCCATAAAACATAAATTCGTCCAAACGTTCACATTTATAATATTAGGAAGGTAGTAAGATCTGGATAGTATTGTTTTGAAAATTTGGTGTTGTTCTATTGTCATATAATATTTTAATTTGCAGCGCTTGCGATTTATTTATTTTATAATTCATCTTTAACTAGACGTCTGTTTTTAGACGGCTGCGGTTATCATGGAGGGTTTCCTTCATCATATGGCGCCGCAGTTCCTGCACCCAGCGCTGCAGAGTTTCGGTTGTGGTGCATTTCGGCCGATAGGAGGTGCTTTTCATCCGCTTTATCCCGGAAAAGCATTTGCTAGACATTTGGGAGAGCAATACGCTCTTGGACAAAGTGTCGGGCAAGCATTAAGAGTGTGTATTCATTTTGACCATATTAAGTTTGAGTTAATCGTAATTAAATAACCTAAACGGTTATTGATATGTTTAATATTCAGAGTCGTATTACGTTGAAGTACAAATAAAAAAGAACAATTTTAACATCTGACAGTATCGCTTTGTACCGCACAAGTAAACGCATTGTGAATATGGAACATGGAGGTGTTAAAAGTTGTCTGTGGAACCTGTATTATTACTATTAAGTTATTGTCTCATTTAACGGCTGATTACGCCATATAATTCTATTACTGTGCATACTTATTACTATACATACTTCTATTACAGAGTCCTCCAGTAATAGATCTATGATGAATCAAAGACAATGAGACTTAGATATTTAGATTTCACTACTTATTACCAATTGTTATACAGATGTATTCACATTTTTTTTATCTGGTTGATTGATATATTATTATTGAGATGATCTAGAGTGCAATTTGGTTCAGGGTGTCCGCGATGACAATAGCACTCCGCCGCTCTATCGGCATACATATGCGGTGCGCGACGACACGAGCTCTCCCGGCTCCGCGGCCTCGGCCTCACCGCGGCCCTGCAAAGACGAAGACCAACCAGCTACCGCTACTTGTTCCGATTCCCATGAACTATTTTCGCGTAAGAAATTAATTTTACTTAATTTTAAAACCTAGACATCTATGACAATTATCATAAAATAACAACATTACGTTAAAAATGTATAACTAAATCTATTGATAGCGGACGGTGAACGTAAGTCCGCTTGCGGCGTTTGTGGAGCCAGACTCGGTCCAGGCGTCGCGCAAGCGCATTTCTTGCAAGAACTGCAGCATTTGTACAGCCTAACAGCGATACCTCGCGAAGCGGCAGCTCCTTCACATTCGCTTCATCACCAAGATGAGGATGCTCGCTGGGAGGTAATAATAAGAACATTATTTTTTAGAAAATATGATATATTATATCATATATAATGCAGACTGATTGATTTTTATATTATAAAATGAGTGTATGTTTTATAAACAGACTTACCAACGTATTCGCGCAAACCGACAGAGGAGACTAAAATTGCGTACACGCAAGCGTCACCATACTGTGGAAAGCATGCTCGGTTACGATTTAGAAGATGAAAGGCGCGAGGAACGTCCACGCGAGTCTCGTTCATACGATGCTGAAGACGAGCCTGTCGATGTAGAGGGCGACTCGCTCGGTTGGCCGGAAGCTGCCATAAACGTCGACGGTACGTTGTTTATAACATAAGCACGTAATACCGTTAGACACGCACCTTATATCTCTTCGGGTTATCAACCACTCGAACTAGTCAGGTACTAGAAACAGCGCTTGTGATTACTAGAGACAACGATTTATGACACCTAAACATTTCTCCAGCAGACGCCCCTGAGGCATTTGATTAAGAATTGGTCATAATATCTTACCTAGACAAAATCCTTATTTTGAAAAATTTTTTTACGGTTTTTTCATTTCAGAAAAAGACTCACGCAACGATGGAGAAAAGATACACCTGAGTTACGCTGAAGATCTTGAAATATCCAGCACCAACGATACGATGCAGTCGCCTGAACGCGTGAGGTATTTTCTAAGTACATCACACGCAAACAAATAGCTTTTTAAACGCACAAACACTTTCAATTCATATAAGTTAAAATGTAATTTTATCTTAGTGTCAGTCAGCGACCTGGTGATAAATAACTTTCATAGACTGTTACTGTAGGAGTTCTATTCATTGTATTACTATTTTAGAGCCTTAGAACTGGATCTAATGTTATTTTTCTTGACTTTATTACACTGACCTAACTGGAGCGCATCAACACAAAGAACTAATTATTAGAAATCGAATAACTAATGTATCGACGCTACCTACGTATAAACTTGTATTCTAACATCATGTCATGTCTTTAGACGTAGGACACTGTTCATTGCAGGATATTTGTCTTCCAGGGAATAGTTGAAAACAAATTTCTTCGAATCGAGCTTATATGTAAACTAAATAAATGGCTTAGTAACTCATGATAAATAAATTCAAACGCATCCTTATCGTGAATACAGGATTGAGACTCCCAAGCCTCTGTCACTCGAGTGCGCCAAGACGGAGAGTGTGGAGAGGCCGGCCGAGGTGAGCACGTCGGAGTGGGCCGCCGGCACGGACACGTGGCCCGCGCTCGCCGACGCTTACGCCCATGCTCGCCACAAGATCGACGGTGAAATGCCTTCCTCGACAGACTCGCGCAACTAAACCTACTTTATTCTTTAATCATATGCTACGATTTGTTGTGACTGGATGGTCCAGTAGTCACTGTAACTGACTTCTGTGCCATCGGTTACGACTTCGGTCCTCTCTCAGGACAATTATTTCACTATAAATCACGGGTATCTATCGTTATATCTGTGAGTTGGGTGTGTTTGGACCCTTAACACGATGTCCTTTAAGTATCCGAGTGAGGGCCTTCGACCATGAGGTTTATTAAAAAGAAAAGGATATGAGTGTCGGCAAGAAATATCGACATGTCAAAATGTTGGCTTACTTCATAGTTATTTTGTCGCAATGAAACAAAAGTATGAATGAAAGTCATGAAAACATACATATGGATTAAAACCCAAAACATTTTCGAATAATTTTTACGTTTTATCTTTTTATAGCACTAATAAATTATTATTTCAAATGAAACTAATTTTGACTGTTGTATAAGTCTTATCATTTTGTTTGATTTTATTAAGGTTTGCGAAGGTTACAATTTCTATAAAATATTAATATAAGATTAATGTACATATTATGTAACTACGATAGCCTAAAATATCTAAAAAAAAATAGTATCATAAATATACTTAGACTAAACAGAAGTTGAAAATGTAATGTAATTTAGTATTATCTTAGCTCTTAATCAAAATGTTTAAAATATATTTAGACATGGAGTCCGGTCATATCTTCACTTTGTGATTGTTTTAAAATTTAAAAAATTCAACCGCTTAAATCGGCATCACATCGCATCAAATTTAAATATATTTTTTAACGCGCGTATTTAAAATAGTGTGAGTCATACATGATTGCAATTAGGTTTTACAGAAACGCAAAAATAATCTATATTGATTTTTTCCTCTTGTGGAATATCCTGTACGCTTATATATACTTTGCTTCGTGTTGTTAATTTAGAATATAGTTTATTTATTTATTGAAATTATAATCATAATTGTTTAATATAGTTGCTTTGTCTTCCTCGACTAAAAAATATACCTTTATATATACTTATAAAAACTCTTTTGTAAATATTGTGTCCATTTTAACCTATTAATAGAATTCTTCAGATTTAATATAAATCGAAAAATTGGTAAAATTGAATTGTTGAATTTAAAATATTTGTGTAAATATGACTGTTTCATTGATGTTAATCGTATTCTTAGAATATCTAATCTGTGTCTAGTATTAAAAGGTTACTAGTCTAAAAAAAATGCATGCTTCACTGTGACATCGTACGTCGTAATGCCCCGTGTACACAGGTGATTACCATAAATATTTAATCATCTGTGGTGTTATTATTTTCATGAGAAATAAAACGTTGATGTATTTAAAACATTTTTATTGACATTGACAAAATTGCAATTACGTCATAGCATGATGTCTGCTAATAATTTAAATACAAACGATTCACATTCGAAAAATCTAGACTACATTTCCTTACTAAACTTAGCCTAGGCAGACAAAAAGACATGCCAATTAGGAGAGTACATATTATTAGCTGACAATCGAATTCGCTTTTGAATTTTTTTATATAACGTAGGGTACATATTGTTTATTGACATCAAATTAAACACAACAAATTAAAACATTCATTTTCAAAATATAGTACTGCGCAGAGTCATGACTAAGATCTACCTACATACATACACATCTATATATAATACATGAACATTGAATATTATCGTTTATTTTTTTACTATTTATTATAAGGCCAAGTTGATCCAACACATTTAAAAGGCGAATTTCAACCACAACCGGTGCCAGTCTTTATCAGTCCAGTATTATGCGCATGCATGTATTTTGTTTCATTTCGATGCAATTTATAAAATATATGATCGACAAGTCGCAATAATATAGCTCATACAGCTATTGTTTTAATAATTAATTATTGAATACAAAAAAGAAAAACAAGTTTTCTTATTTGATACAACAAGTCGGATACGTCGCGCAACAACAGTAATAAGTTTTTAATATTACACGATTCTATATTCATGTCGCAAGTAAATAAAAAAACCTGTAATTAAATTAGACAGATATTATTATTATTATTAATATCCTTCAGTTTAATTCACAATATATAATTTAAATTACATATAATTTCTCACGTTCATAAATAAATAGTCTTTTATTGTTGAGTTTGTGTTGACATTAAATCAAACTTTAAATGTTGATAATCCTCGTTCGCAATAGTAGCCCTGAAATCTTCCACATTCATATCGTACCCCGTATCTCGAACGATCTAGATATTGTTTATATATTATCCAATTAATCCATAGAACTAACAATAACAGACCACCAGCACCAAATTGGCAGAGATAATATTTCGGCAGATATTTATCCGAAACATGGATATAAGGTACAGTTATAAACAAAATTTAAGCACGTGAAAGATCAGTGGAGTTTACCTGGATTTGAAACTGCCACTTTCGGTTAAAAATGCATAATTTTTTTCAATTTATAAATACAAACGAATAAATATTTCAGCAGAATTGTTTGAATGTGAGTAAAAAGAAACATTTCTTACAGAACTTGCAAGAAATAAAATCATATCCAATACGTATAGAGGCCCTGTACCAGCATCGGTGATTACGGTCTTATGGTATTCCTACTTTCATCGTGTAGGAATAACCACTCCGTTGCATAATTACGATGTAATTTTCATTCAGCATCATGTTTGAGACCAGTAAGGATTGAAAGAGTACAAGGTTTTAGCGTTATGTATCGATAAGACATTTTACCTTCCGAATATATTTTTCACGTTCTGTAAGTTTATTTTCCAGGCTATCCTTATGTTTTTCAAGATCTGGATCGTAGTTCTCGTTAAGACGCTTCTCGACCTGCTCGTACTCCCTGAACAGGGCCACGTATTCCATTAGGTTCTTTTTCTCCCCTTGACTCCTGCTTCGTCTTTTCGACTGTGCTGACGCGATTTCATCTGGATTCGTCGTTAGACTGCTTAATTCAGAAATAATAAGTTAAATAAGTAACCCGATGACATTCACACATTTCATAAATTTCGGTTAATTGATTGGTTAGTGTTACTTTAAAATGAACACGAATTAAAACATGCTGAAGAAGAATAGATAGCCATTGCATTGAAGAATAAGAAGAATGAAGGTTCTATTTTTCATAAGTAAAAGCGAATGTTTGATAATTTATTAATAAGATTTAGTACCAATGGAAAAATGAAATCTAATTAATTTTGTTGGGGAATGAAACCTTTAGAGGTAAGTGCACTAGCTAAAATTACCGGTATTCAAAAATTTAATATCAGTATTTGTGAACTATTAATTATCCTATAGAACTTGCTCTATTGTATTCTGGGTGTTAGAATGTATACTAGCTATCGAGGCGATTCCTTGAACGATATAAAAGGTTATGTGCTGCAACGCCGAGTGCCGTATTATACAAAAGCATCTGATATAAAAATGATCTATAAAAACATACAAAGTGCCATTCACGGTAATCTAAACAACGTTTCCGAATTCTATCTCAAGCAAATACACATTTTTTGAAATAAAATAATTACTTAAGTACTAAAATTTTAAGGTATATCTGTCATTTATAAACTTAATTATCTCCGGTTCATTATTATCATAAATGCGAAAACATTTGTATTGAATATTTGATACTCAATATCAATCTGGACTGAATTCCAGGTTGTTAATTTACTTCTAACCTAGCTAATATATATCCTCACTGTGTATAGTGCTGATGCCTACTGTGACAATTATGCGTACTATTCTGTACTAATCAATTATTGATTCATCAACAAATACCATACTCCAACTAAGTCATCTTTTCTTCATTCGCAATGTAATATTACTTTTCACAACATTTCTAACTTACTTTTGTTAGATAAATACTATTTCTATAATTATTCACAAAAGCATATTCCATTCATTTAGTAAACTTATCATCAACGAAGTTAAATAAGATGTTGTTTTCGATATTCTAAATAAACCAAGATAAAGTAAAACACGCAATATCTTGTGCAAACTTTATACATTTTATTAAAAAAAAAAAAAACATTCCTAACAGTATCGATTGAAATATTAGAAACATAAGAAAATAAAACATAAAAACAATTATGATTGATTCCTTCGTCTTGTTTTTTTTCTCAGTCCACGATATTATCTGTAAGGAAAACGTTTTCTTTTTTTACATTTTGTAATTTTTTTTTATATCAAATGACTGTTGATCTGGTGACAGACGTACGAGCAAGCACACGTACGTATGGATCGACGACCTGTTTCGTCTGTGTTTCAATGTAAGTACGCGTACTTCAAAGCCGCCGCTTAAATCGTCGGCAAGCCAGCCGGTTTGAAAACATTTCACCCACACTTTTCGATAAAAATTATAAAAAAAATTATTAATATGATATAATTCGTAAATAACACAATAAACACTTCTTCTGTCGACGACGTCACAATACAGTGTGAGCAAGCTTCATTTGTGTTACCGACGTCAGCCGAGTACATTCGCGATCTTAAAAACCGTCTACTTGAATTTCGTACGCCTGACACACGCTTTAAAGTAAAAATAATAAACAACAACCATTGACTGTTTCAAGAGGAAAGAAACAAAAAATTAACAACTCTAAATAATTATTGGACGATCTAGTATTATAATTTGTTTCAAATATTTCAAGAAATATGATAATAAGTTATATTGTACATGAACAAGCCGATACACAAATAATATCTCACGTGAGCAGCTCGCTCCTCTGCAGAAGAAATAAATGATACATGTGAATGATTAATCATATAGGAACATTTTGAATTTTATTTTTCCTATATAAAATTAAATATTTCATGATTGAAATATTGCACTAAAATATACCTTGTAATTTAAATTCAAAAACTCCTTATAACATTCCCTGAACCTCTATAATTTATATGAACGAATGAGAAAAAAAAAATGTCTATGATTGCATCTTAACACACACGACTTAGTGTATCTCTCTTTGACAGTATGCAAGAGGGATATCTGTGACATCCCATAGGTCTATCGAAAACGTCCAGATTATTCCATAGACAATACACCAAATAAAAATAAAACATTATGCACAATTATTATTAAGACTAAGGTTGGCAAGTTAGTTTCTATTTGACTTTCAAATAAAATAACTACTTCATAATCCGGTTAAGTAATTGTTAAGGTACATAGTTATTGTAATTACTAGTAAGACAAAAACTTGAATGAACTATATTAAGCAAAATCTTTACAAAATGCCAGCTAAGAATATTTACATTATTTTAATACTCGCAAATGCTCTGAGTACATACGGTTATCAAATAGAAAATATAGTTGGATATTTAATTTAATTTTTAATCTGTTTCAGAAAGGCCGCCGAGCCAAAGAGCTTCTGATGACAAGGGCACACTTTCGCCTATAGACACAAGGTCTTCACAAAGTATAAACCTCTTCTAACATTATTAATATAACGGCAACTATCAGATATAATGTCTCTTTTGCCTGCATTTACACGGTTCTCTCAAATTGAAAGCGAATAAACAACACTAATTATTGCTCTTCGTCATGTCTGCATGAAGCCCTACCACTGGTTTACATATAAAAAAAGTAATAGATAAAGAATTATTTATTCATTCCTAGAAAGCAAGATCTGATTTATTATGGATATGATAAAATAAAAAACAACTTACTCGCACATAGACGTGTAGAAGTAATGTGGCCGTCCGTTGGCACATAGGAATCTGGACACGAGGCTGTTCCCCGCGCGGTAGAGCGACAATAACCGACAGTAGGACATGGTTTTAAACGATGGCAGATGAAGTAACCTCTGTCCTAACTTGATAACATTCATTTCACTGCTTTGTAACGTCGGAGACTGAGAAATGGAGACATCCATAGATAACTTCTTTTTTAAGTAACGTTTAAAAAAAATCACATAAAAGCAATGTAGGCGTGTTACTGAATAGCGAGCATTGTCCGAATCCAAATAAAACAGGTCCCTGCCCAACAGTGGAACGTTTACAATCTGTTATAGTTTTTCCGTAAGAGAATGGTTGAGACGTTATAAATAAATACATAAATAAATATTGGACAACATCACATACATTACTCTGATCCCAATGTAAGTAGCTAAAGCACTTGTGTTATGGAAAATCAGAAGTAACGACGGTACCACATACACCCAGACCCAAGACAACATAGAAAACTAATGAACTTTTCCTACATCGACTCAGCCGGGAATCGAACCCGGGACCTCGGAGTGGAGTACCCATGAAAACCGATGTACACACTACTCGACCACGAACGTCGTCATAATGTCGTTATGACTGAGCCAAAATCTTAATACGGCAGTGTAAAGAAATCCAATGGTAAAAATTTACCACAATGCAGTGCATTAAAGAACCGACCGTTCCTGACATCACACATGCATATAACGCAGCAAGCGTTGGAGTACGTCCGTATGCCCATTAGCAGCCTGTAAATTTCCCACTGCTGGGCGACAGGCCTCCTCTCCCTTTGATGAGAAGGTTTTTGGAGCATATTCCACCACGCTGCTCCAATGCGGGTTGGCGGAATACACATGTGGCTGAATTTCGTTGAAATTAGACACATGCAGGTTTCCTCACGATGTTTTCCTTCACCGCCGAGCACGAGATGAATTATAAACACAAATTAAGCACATGAAAATTCAGTGGTGCCTGCCTGGGTTTGAACCCGAAATCATCGGTTAAGATGCACGCGTTCTAACCACTGGGCCATCTCGTCCGTATGCCCAACACATTGATTCAGCTACGCTGTCATTAGGCAATGGCGGACGAAACAAATGACTCCATCGTGTTACATTATACTGTTCGTCTTGGCGTACTCACTGATTTAATCCTGGCCTCAGAGCCGTTATTGTGAACACGAATGTACCAAATGTAGCTATTATTACATCACATCAATATCAAACAATTTACTTCCATAATAATTGAAGTATTATCTTTAATACTTACCGTCATAGCGCTTTTAGTTCCAGTCGTGGGAACGTGACGTAGGCCTGTCGAAGAAAGGTCGGTTTTAATAGAAAGATTTTGGGATATAAGAAAAACTCATAGAAAAATCTTAACAACAATAATTACCATAGCCATTTACATTTGAATAAGCTATAAATACTTATACTATTTTATCATTAAATGTTTCAGCTTTACATTATTTATCGAGTAATCGACTACTTTCGGAAAGGCTGTGGTTCCCTCTCCGTATGAGCGTCTTCACATTATCCGATCCGATATCGGATATCGGAGCCGAAACCAATGTGTTGGCGGCACCATCGGATGCCCGTGAGCCGTCGGATGATATTTTTTGTAAGTATAGCATATACGTGCATTTAAATTGTCTCTGTGTGCGCAGAGAGATGCGCGGCGGCCATTTTGCGTTTTTGTTTTATTTACTTGTTTGGTTGTTGGGAAATGAATTAGCAAGTAATCGGACGTGGATTCACTCATACGAAAGTAATTAAAAAACTTTTTAGGTGCGTTTTTAAAAAGACTATAAAATGCGAGAAAGAACGAATCAGGACTATTTTGTCGAAAATATGTGAAAATGCACAGCGTGTCGGCTATCAGCTGTCAGATATCGTTGTCCGACACCGACATTGGATCGGATAATTGGAAAACGCTCTAACTTGCAATCATCATAGTTACATCGATATCACCATCATCACGTCGCCGCCTAATTTCCATAGTCGTAAAGCTGACTAACTATACCCTGTTCAAGTTAGCTTGATCTTTTTGACAGACGGACTAGTGATGGGAAACAGAAAATATAACATATATAACAGTCGACGGAACGATGGTATCGTATCGTATCGTAATTCAAATTAGAATTTTAAAAAAATTACCTTTTTTTCTAAATAGAGTTATTCCAGCTAAAGAGACCCCTAGCCAAAAAAAACCCCAACCAAAAGGACCCCCGTTCGTAACAATAACTTAACAATGATCTTTAATAAGGATTTTTGTAATCGATATTTGTAGCAGTTACTGCCTGTTATTCACCTTCCTACCGTCCGACCGTTGTAACATTGTACAGGCGTCTATTAATTTCAATGTTTCTATTTAAATATTACTTTGAAGCAATTAAGTCTTAAAATTTTCAGATAACGCTGGAATCTTTAGAGACTTTTGTAATTATACGTATTTTTTTAAATATTTTTACAATTTTTAAAATCATTAAATTAAGAAAATAATATGTTCGTCATTGCAAAGTTCTGTCGATCATTTTTAAAATTTACATCTGTCAAAAAGATGTACTATCTTGTACTGGGTATAATATTGTAAACATAAAAATATTTATTAAACTTTCACAGCGTAGCTTTTCAGCCGATCATCATGAGGTTTTGTATAAACGTTGTCAGGAGTCAAGACAAGGAGTTAGGAACATCTGCAAGCACATGTGTGCAAAACCATGGGCGGAAACTAATATTAGATAGTAATAAACTAAAACAACTTACAATAATATCTAAAAACTAACCCATATGGTGCGCGATGGTAAGTGGTATTTTCGATATCGGCTGCTGTACTCTGAGCCCGTTTAAAATCTGCTCATGACAAATACGTCTGGTTGTAATATTTATATTACGCAAAATCGAAATTAAACACAGATAGTTTTCATAAACATTTATAAAATAAATTACAAAAATGATACAGAATAATTATTACCTTAAATATTATTATTTTTAATTTTAATTTTTAAGGGCGGTCTCTCACCGAGCCTGTACTGTATCAGTTCAGCAGTCCGATTCTGTAAGAATTCACTACATATCTACTCGTGAAATATTGACAACCGTCTTTAGGTGATACGCCACTTACGTGTGTCCTACAAATTTTATGATTATTATAGTTAATGTCGCGTTTAACATTCTACCATTTCACGATCGTGCTCTTTTTTTTATGATATCGGTAGGTGGATGAGCATATGGGCCACCTGATGGTAAGTGGTCACCACCGCCCATATGGCGTTGTAAGAAATATTAACCATTCCTTACATCACCAATGCGCCACCAACCTTAAGAACTAAGATGTTATGTCCCTTGTGCTTGTAGTTACACTGGCTCACACACCCTTCAAACCGAAACACTACAATACTGAGTACTGCTGTTTGGCGGTAGAATATCTGACGAGTGGGTGGTACCTACCCAGACGGACTTGCACAAAGCCCTACCACCAAGCTCTGCGGCGAGTTTCGAGTTTCTTCTTGTAGTACCTTCTCTAAAGAGTCAGTGCAATATTTATAAGTTATTGATATTTACCTGCTGAAGATTAACGCCGACGTTGTGGGAAGGAGCGGAACTCTTGCTGACGACGAACGGTATGGCGGCGTGGGCCAAATTATCATTGTAGCAGTGGAGGACGACTCGCTTCATTTTTGATGACACGGTGGGCAACTCGTAGTGACGGTTGCGGTACTTTACGTTTTTATTACCCTTAAATTGAATACTTTATTATTTACTGATTTTAATTGCATACCTTCTAGGAAATTATGAGAACCTTTATGTCCCAGAAAAGAACACGTGGATCTTAACCAAAAAGCCGCAAATGCGGACAAGAACAACAGTCCTCGATAGTAAAGTAAAACAAAGAAAGATATAATTTGTATGAATTGCTTGAAATTATGCTTTGTGTGAGACCATGAACACGCGTTGGCGAATTGTGGTGGTGAAGATGAGGAGGCCGCTGTAGTTGGAAGTTGAGATGCTACTTACTTTTAGTAAATTGTAATTAATAAAAATTGTAATTACTAAAAACCATATTCATTGAAAAAAAACTAATAATTATATATTCAAACTCCTTTTGGCATAGATTACATCTAGTCAATGTCCATAATAAATGACTTCTGAGGCTTTTCTTTCGGGACATTATATTTTTTTAACATAAAGCTTGTTTGTGAACAAAATTTCGTTAGAGAGATCTCATAATTTCATAATTGAGGAATTATAACCCCCATTCAAGTCTTCTATATACTTAGATTCTCCCCTTTAGATACATCACACTGTGTCAATCTTTCTTTTCCTATTGCCATAAAATTAGACGTTAAAAATAATAAACACATTTCTTTGTGCTTTAATATCCAGATATTACGAAAATTACACCTTTTGTAGATTGGAAACCCTATAGACGTTTCAATATTGCATTTCATATAACATAGATATACAAACAAAACCCGGCACCCACTGTTATGGCTGTGTATACCAATTGGTATATAGACAATTGTCCTGTTCATCGATTGAACTGCATTGATTTTGATGTACCTGTTATGGCACTGTTCACCACCTGGCAGCGAATTACAACAATGTGGATAGACGAAAAGCCTTCTAATTACAAAACAGATATATGTACGAACTTTCATGGGTGACTAAGTCAAACACAATTACCAAAATCAATAGATGGATTTTGGTATATCTAGTATGAGTAGTCTTAGATAGTTCAGTTAGACGTTTTAAACATGCTGCAAAATAATTAGACCTATTCCAAGATAAATATTTTTCTTGGACATTTTGCTACAAATACGTAATGACGAAGAGACAAAAATATCCTAGGGGTAAAGTTGGGGATCTTCTAGCTTTACGTAATCAAAGTCGGGCTGGTCAACGTGCATTAAAGAACCTCCATATATTTTGCGTTCAAAGCCTCATCATATGGAAAATAAATTTTTTTGATACCTTTGGTTTCTTCAAATATGTTGGTGGTACGTTTTCCATTTGGCCAATCGGCGCTTCCTGCTTATATAAGACAGCATTGTCTAAAATGAATAAATAGAATTGACTCAAAGACAACGATGTTTTAACCAATTTATTAACACATTGCTTTAATGTCTTACTACTAATCGTGTTATTTTAATGATAATAATAGGTAGGTAGACTGAAAAATGGGCACTGGGATAACACTAGTACCAGTACCTACTACTTCTTTCACTTTAGGATAAATTACAAAAAAATCTCTTATCATAATTTCTCGTATGTATTACAAATTATTAAATCTGATCTAGAATAAATTATGTCCCCCTGGCTGTCCTCGGCCACATCGTCAATCTCGAGTGGAACATATGTATGTGTACCTATTCCCTCATTCTTATAATCACAAGTTATATGTAGGGAGTAAACCACATAAAAATATTCATCAAATACTTTTAACGAAAATAATAACAATTGATAACATAAATATTGTACTAGAAACACGTGCGATCAAATATAAATTGAAAATGGTGAGCGGCAATGTAGCTGTGTGGGGAGAGGGCTCCAATTATGGAAGCGCTTGGCTGAATGGATTGCAGCCGTGCCAACGTATAATCTGTGCAATAATAGTAATTATTAGGTATAGTGTATACCCTATTCTAATTGTTTACCTTTAACCTTGACTGATGTCATATCATAATGTGAATTCCTGAAAGAAATTTTGTTTTGATATAGTCAGTGTATCGGATTTGTAGCAAAACCATTTATTACCTTTTATTCTGTTCATCTCCTTTGCAATATTTATGTTCAGCTGTCGCGGACTACGCGCTTCGTTATTCTTAAACAGCTCCACAACTTGCCCCCGTTCCGATTCACTTACCTTTGTACCTATTCATTTTAACACTATATTATTGTCATCGTAATGACCTTATTTTTATTTATTTATTTTATTTATTGGAAAAGTTACACCATCAACCAATCACTAGGCACTTAAAATTAATATCTGTTGGCTAACATACAAAGTGATACGTCTTTAAAGGTGTAAACAACCTTAAAATGTAACCATTAGTGTTCCTTAGTGGGCAAAAACCTCCTCTCTTAAGGAGAAAATGATTTTATCGCGCTCCTCTACTGGTTTGGGAGTATAAATGTTGTAGAATTCGCAATATTTAACTCTACCACCGAATATGAAATTACTTGTAAACACAAATCTATGGATTGCTCGCTTGTATTTGGATCAACATCTTCACTTAAGGTTTACTTGCTCTATCTATGCCGTCTCGGTTATTAATCGTAATCAGCAATTATGACATAATTGTACGGAATATTCAATATAGCACTACACTCAAGTACTGTAGTCGGAATGCACAGACAGACAGAAATAACAATTACGTAAACAATAATTATTAAGTTATTAATTTATTAGTAGATAAAAGCTAAATTGGAATTATTTCGGATTAATTAATAATTTTAATTACACATAAAAAATATTGATATTAAATTAGTCCTGTAAAACAAATACAATTGCCGTGAAGCAAGTACGGAAATAATATGATAAAATATAAATAATTATTACTTTTTTATTGATGCGGTATTGAAATGATTAAACAAATTTTAATAAAAAATTAAATAAATCGAAACTTCAATAGCTTTAAAATACTGCGAGCTAGTTAGTGTCATTTTAATTACGTCAGCAATAATAAGCATAATTAATTGTTCTTAGATAATAGAACTGTAATCATTTTCTACGACGTCAATGCTCCACCAACCAGGTGATTGACAAAATCAAAATCAAAATATACTTTATTCAAGTAGGCTTTTACAAGCACTTTTGAATCGTCATTTAACAAAATATACCACCGGTTCGGAATGTAGATTCTACCGAGAAGAACCGGCAAGAAACTCAGTAGTTACTCTTTTTCAACATCTAATAACGACGAAAATGATATGTCCCTTGTGTCTGTTATTAAACTGGTCAAAAAAAGTACTATAAAGTACATGATAGTATCTATGAAATGCACACCTATAAAAACAATATTGAAACCAGTGTCATTTTTAATTATTTATTTTTTATATTTTTGGTCTAAACGACCATTTTACTACCTAATGGAAAGTGCTCACAACCAACCAAGAATGTTGATGTTACTAAGTATAGCTGTCTGACGTTAGAATATCACATGAGCGCGGGTGATATCAATCCAGAAGGGCTTTGACAAATCCCTATCACCACGTAAACATTTCGTTCCTATAATTATATTAAGTACTGCGATTAATCGTTACAATTATGTCCTCTTATCATTAATGTATTTTTTATCATAAATGTGTTTTACGGAGTTGTTAGAAATAATTAACGCTGAGTCAATCGCTGAGCCGAGACGGCCCAGTGGTTAGAACGCGTGCATCTTAACCGATGATTTCGGGTTCAAACCCAGGCAGGCACCACTGGATTTTCATGTGCTTAATTTGTGTTTATAATTCATCTCGTGCTCGGCGGTAAAGGCAAACACGGTGAGGAAACCTGCATGTGTCTAATTTCAACGAAATTGTGCCACATGTGTATTCCACCAACCCGCATTGGAGCAGCGTGGTGGAATATGCTCCATACCATGTCGTCAAAGGGAGACGAGGCCTTAGCCCAGCAGTGGGAAATTTACAGAAAAATAAAATAACAAAATCTCATACTTCCTTCTCTTTAGCCAATATTAACACATTCATGACGTTTACTATAATTAACGTCATGAATGTGTCATCGTGTTACCTGTTTGTGATCCAGGAGGTTTTACAATATTGTGTCGTTTTCCCTTCGATTGCTTGGATTGAGGTCGACTGTGGTTATCCCTTTTTCTAATGATAAATAAAAAAATATTATTATTCATATTACACTAGTCAAACCCTACCTGCCTGCGTATTAATTAATCCTCAAGGATTAAGTAGGTATACCTTTAGTACAACCGTATTTACAGTATTTAAAGTTCAATTCATTTTAAAATTAATACAACATCAGCCGTGTCTTTCGTGACATGTTGGTCCAAGTTCCGGTAAAAAAAAATATAACTTTAAAACAGTGTAAATTAAATTAAAAAAAAAAATGGCGGCCTGGCATCGTCGTGTCGCGAAATACTGGTTTTAATTCAAATTAGACTTAGATACCTAGGAAATATTATTTGCAATGGGCTCTAAACCCGCCAAACCACTAGTTGAATGATGCCGACTATATTTTACAAGCATTCAACTTATCCTGTTCAAATAGGTGGGTTAAATTTTACAAATGATTTTTGAACCGAATATATCCAATTTATTTAGATTAATTTCTCTTTGGCGTGTGTGACACTACAATTTGCTTAATACATATAGACCTGAACATAGTTTAAATACTAAGCGAGTCGTGACCATATCTACCCATAGTGACGTTCCTCAACTCTTTAATTTCAGGCTATCGATAATGCAACAGGAGTCAAATATAAATTTCCTATAAAACAGAAAACAATCCTTTCAGGGGGTAGAGGTACTCACTGTGAATAAAACGTATTTTGTTCGTTGAATGATTTATCATCGGACGATTCATCTTCGCCGCATAATTCTGGGGGCACACTTTCTTGCTCACCTAGACAATCAAAATCAAAAATTATTTACTCAAGCGGGCTATACTAAAATACAATAACAATACAACCGGTTCGGTGTGTGTCTGTATGATTATCACTATCGAGTTCTTGGTATTATTTAGTTACTTAATCAACTATTGTAAACTTAACAAAATATGTCCAAAATAAAACTCCGTAATGATCACAATCACTTTTTTTATTTTTCCCTTGACTTTACATTTTTTCTCTTTTTCCATTTCTTTCGTTTTTCCTTCAGCGCTCAAAACCGAATCAATCAAATTACCGTATCCTCCTTCCCCGCACATATTTTTGTTGCCATTCACAAAATATAATTACCGGCCGTCAATAATATTTTATTGTTAATAAAATATATAAAGAAAAAATATGAAAAATTATAATTTAAAACATTAAATAGAAGTCGGCTTCCACGATACATTGATTATAAGAGCAGGTCCACCGGCCTAGAACCCACTCTAACATACTCGTCTGGCGTACTGTCAAATTTAATAGAACTAAGTAATCAAAGGCAATAAGATACTGTTTATGGTTATAATAAAATAATACAAGTATTATAATTATGTTAACTATCTGTCCAGTGTCCGTTCCGGCTCCCGCCATCGTACGGGTAAAAATACCAAGTTATAGCTCAGATTTCCCCCTTAAAGTTGAAATTTCCAAAAATCCTTTCTTAAATATCAAGAGAATCGAACTCCTAGATTGAGAGATCTAGTGATGAGTCATTTGTTTTTCGCTTAAAAACATACAGATTATTTAAATTTTTGACTGACGTGTATTGGAGAAATAACTTTTATCCGGTCAACCAGTAATAAACAAGTGTATAAATCAAAGATTAGACTAACTGTCGCCGTCAGCTGGAGGTCGACGTAAAAGCATCCGCGATTGGGCCATATTTTCTGCGCCACGATTCGACTTTACCTGTACAATAAAAATAAAACTATTTTTATATATCTACGAGTATCTACCGACTAAAATATTTATTAGGAGTATCTAGATCTAAAGGGGAATATTTATTAATTAAAATAAAAAATATGTACGTTACAACCGTGTAGTGTTTCTTAGTATTCAGTCTATTATCTTATTTAACTTGGAGTCATGACCCGTCCATAGACATTGGTGCTGTTAGAAATACAATATACATACAATATATATAATACAAACCTTTCCTTGCATCGCTAATGCCAATCTTGGGAACTAAAATGTCCTTTGTGCAGATAGTTACCCTTCAAACCGGAAAATGACAATACCAAGTAATCCTCTTTGGAGGCAGAATACCTGATGAGTACCCACCACCAAGTAAAATTATTATATTTAAACTCGCCTTTGACGGTCTATGCTGCTGTTGATGAGGCAGCCTGTTCGCATGAACTCTGTTCAACATCTGCTGCTGCTCGATCACAGCAGGATCAACATACCCACGTGTCGTTTTTGTGGTAGGGTTTGCCTTGACAGTTGTCTCGAGCCGTCGAAGATTCTCCGGCTGCTGCGATACTTCTAAAAAACAAAAACGCAGAGTAATATTTATATATGACTAGCCATTTTATTACAATGTTTATCTTTACTCCCTATTCCAAAGAGTATATACGTAAGTCGTATATGTAAATATTGGGTTCTGACTTTTGTCCTCAACTGTTTCATCCAAGTGCTCCGTGAACTTTTAATTACATTCAAGTCCCTATAACAAGTACTACGATATAGTAAATAAAATCCAATACTCACTTTTTTTCGGCCGACTTCGAAACGTAATCAGCGGTATATTTGTCATTGTTGAAACTGGTTCGGTTATTGTGGTCATACTAAAATTAATAATTTCATCTTTAAAATTTTGTTGAAATACATTTTATATACAATACAAAATAATTACACCAAATATGGTTTTTCATTAAGGCATTTTACACACATTTGAAGCGATATTTTAAGAAATTATTAAATTTTTTATTTTAATTTACGAACTACACGCAAAGCACTACCAGCTCTGATTATATTTAGAGGAATGACTGAGAAACTTGGTAACTACTAACACTTTTCCACTAATTAAATGATGTGTAATGCTACCGTATACCTTCTCTTTTTCAATTTCTTTTTTCGTTTTAGACCTTTTACTAAATCAATTTTCTCTTGCAAACTATCACATCGTGCTTCCGCTAAAGCGAATTGATCATCAACTTCCGGAATTGAAGCTTAAAAAAATAAACAAATTTCACTTATACCACAAACTAAAGCCTTGACTTATATTCTGAATATGAATGAAATAGTGAAAACCTGGCAAATAAGAAATATTGTGGCCTATATAGGCTACCACAAAAGTAACCACCAAGAAGCAGAAACCATAACCGTCAACCAATCAGGCAATCTGTAAGCGTGTAAGTACAGGCCCAAAGATCAATATACAGTATAGTTCTTTAACATCAAAGTACCAAAAGGCACGATTGAGAAACGTTTAATGTTGAAAAAGAATTATGGGTAACATAATGGCCATATGAAATTACATGTTTCGGACTATTTTTTTAACACACTTAAACTCTTCAAAAGCTATATTTGATAAAATTAAATTTTAGCCAGTCGACAAGAACAAAACAAAACGAACACTCCTTAACGGCAAACTAAAAAAACGCAACGTCGCAAATTGTGATTCCGATACCTATCTGTCTGAATTTATAGTGGGTGACCCCGAGAGCAGTTCTAATATTTAAGCTAAAAATATGTATAAATTTCATAAGTTATCTCAAGTTTTAAAATGTGTGACCGAGTCAAGATTTTCGGTGACGTTTATGGTTCCAACTATATGGAATTTAAAATATACATACCCCGAACATCTAATTTTTTTTCAGAACGTACGCCTTCCAGAATCCCAGCAAGACTACTGGAGCTCCTGTGACGCTTGTCTGGAATTTCGACCATTACATTTTATACGTGAATATTATGTATTTGTCATAACAAATATGTTTATACGTACCTTTATTCCTAATTAACAAGTT
This sequence comes from Vanessa tameamea, assembly GCF_037043105.1. NCBI lineage: Eukaryota > Metazoa > Arthropoda > Insecta > Lepidoptera > Nymphalidae > Vanessa > Vanessa tameamea. The sequence goes on from NC_087341.1 coordinate 15,084,348, forward strand.
TCATTATTGCAAGTAGACTGCAAATTGTATTTATTTTTGTAAATAATAATATGTCATATTTTTAGGAAGTATCGTATGAACCTTTTGATGACAAGTAGTCAACTTCACCATTAGACTTTGGCAAGAACAAGACAAGAAAGATAAAGCAAACATTACACGCGCAATGCGCCCCTAACCACGAGATCAAAGATGTTAGATATACGAATAATTGTGGTGATACGTTATATAATAATGACGAGTGACCCATAGTTCAAGCTGGGACACATAAAGACAGTTAAAACTAAACTAAACTAAACTTGGTAATTGATAAATCAAAAAATTAAATGAGTGATAAAAAAACAAAAAATCCGTTTTCACCGAGACACATTGCCTTATCCCAAAAACGTTAATGATCAGAATTGGTTTAAACGAGTCTAAAATAACTTCACTCTAAGGTCGACTGTATGATATGAAGTAAAAGATATCAATCTGCCTTCAAGGCTTCATGTTGTTGCATTGATATATCAGTATAATGCCAGATCTACCGATTACTTTTTAAGGGCTTTTTGATCAATTTTGTATGAGTTGTCTATTATATTTTTAAAATCAGTATTTAAAATGAATAATACTGAAAATAACTAAGCCAGCCATCTCATTTTTATTTTTTAAATGAGTATCGTGTTTAATATAAATGGAGAACGTCATTAATAAGCCTCTGATATACATAATAGTCCGCCATATTGATATTACTGTTTATGAATTATAACAAAGCAACCAGATTTTTAAACGGAATATTTAGTATACCAAACATATTAATTTATTCTTCTAAATTTAGTTATTATATTATAAAATTATAATTAAAAGCAATTTTAAATTTACTCGCCATGAGGTATCCTAATACCGTCACCCATTTCAACTCAAAATTTTCATATCACATAAAAGCTTCGTAACAATTAAAAAACCTGAAAATTGCTAAATACTTATAAAAAAGGTGTTTTAATATAAAATCCACTAAAAAATCATTACGTCAAAGTTGTCAAAATTATGCCATTAAAAACAAAATAAAATCGTTGCATTAAAATCTATGAACATAGTATGTATATATGTATAGACCGGTGTTTGTTTTGAACCGCCATTTTCTTTAACGTTGGCATGTAAAGACTATTAATTCTGTACATAAGCTGAAAGCCAACCTTAATCCGCCATGTGTTTGAGAGTCAGATTAAATTATTTGTATACATTCTAAATGACTATTGATTGCAAGAAAAATATTTTTTTAATCTGAATATTAAGGTATAAATTAATATTAAAATGTTTATCATTTTTTTATATTTTCAACTTATGATGAAACTTTTTTATCTATATAGTTCTAAAAAAAATAATTTATACGATATAAATAGATTGTAGTGCTAAATGTTAATGAAAAGTGATTTTATGAGACTACTTGAATAAAGAATAGTTTGATTTTGTTAAATAATCGATTCAAACATTATTATTTTTTAAATATTTCTGAATTAATATTGATCTCATACTGAGCGGTAGAATATCCTGAAACGAACGACGTGATATGACGTAATAAATTCTGACTCATGCACACGAGGAGACTAGCATCCCGGATGATTTATACTAAATTACATGATTAATAGCAACAATAAAGAGCGACAATATAGATCCTCTCAATATATTGTGACGGTACACTCGTAAAGAATTACTTCCATTTCGTCAATTAATAATTGTATCTTGTATCTTATTATATTAGTAGGGATACGTTCGTTTTGCGATAATTTTGGGTCAAAAGCTTGACCATCAATTTAAACTCATACTGGTTTAACAAAAAAACAAAAAACTGCACCCAAACCTCTCATAAATATAAAAAAAAATGTCATTGTATTAATTGGGAAAACTTTGGGATGCGCCATCCACTCGTTGCACGACATAGCTTAACAAAAAATTACCATCTTCAAAGTGTCAGGTAACCTTTTTAAATAAAATTAATTATATACAAATCGACCTTTCATTTCGGTCGCCTCATTAAAAATGGGTTCACTTGCAAGAATGTAACCTAGGTGGGTTAGTGGATAACAAGTGATACTCAATAAAATTTGTTACCAAGTGTTCTCGTCATAAAGAAGACACGTTATTTTCACACAAGAATACCGAAATTACGGCGTAACCTAACTATAACTATTTGATACTAAAAACGCATTTGTTAATTAAAAATCATAATCGCTTGCAAACAAAAATTAACTTAATATATTTTAATAAAACACACCATTTAATCTTACATTTATTAATTTAATATACACCTAAATCTAATTACTGACACAAAGAAAAATTTTATAACCCAAATATTAAATGAAAGTCGTTTAAAATTATTCGCACATGTTATATATTCTTTATACCCCGAAAGTCAATAATATAATACCTTTAAACTCAGTACATATTTAATTTCATATAAAATCGTGATAATCGTTCATATTTACATAAAGTATGGTATAATCAAAACGCAATTATAATTATATCAATGAATGCAAATATTCATACAAACAAGAGTAATATTAAATTAGTGAGTGAAATGCACTGCATTTTTCTTTGTATAAAAATCTTTCTTACCATGAGTACATACATACACTATTACCTGAGCATAATTATCGAGGAAGGCGTGAGGAAACAATACTGTAGCGATACTTGGTGGTATGTCCCTGTGCGTTTCTTTGTGTCGAGGCAACAGCATATACAGAGTATAAAACCGGGACAATGGCATCTGCTGCATAACATTAGCGCAAGCGGTTACATTGTATTATCCTTATAAAAATTGCAGTGCGTATATGAAAAATGCAAAAACATTCTACGGAATGAATACTTTCAATTCAGTCAAAATTCACAAAGCGATACATTGTGATAAAAATGCTACTTTTACTAAAGATTAATTCTAATAATTGATATTCACACCATAATATACTCTGTATAGTTAACCCCACGATGATATTAGTGGTACGCGTAGAGAACCACGTATTAATAATCTCATCGACTTCATAAAATTAATTGTTAATGAATGTTTAGAGAAATTAATATGGTTAAACCTAGTAGTCCGTCGCAAACATGTGTTTTTTCTAATCAAAATACCGATTAAATAATTATTAAGAGGTGGAATATTCAGTAACCCATGAAGTACTTAAAGCCTTTGATATAATGATTTTAAAAAATTAAATTAATGTCAAAGTTTTTTTATGTCATAGTTATTAAGTTAGTAAATGTGACTATTTTGATAGTTTGTATAGTTTTTTATTACAGCTGATTTGTGTTAGCATGTGACATTTTTTTTATTTAGAGTAATTATTAGTCTTTCTATTGCATGAAGTACATCACTATGATGACACAAACCCTGAAACATGAAAATTGGATGGAAAACATTTCGAGAACATATTACACTATTATATAAGCTATAAAATTGGTGTTGTTCCAAAAGCAAGGAAGACAGTGTATTGTAATAATTTTCTTATTATATTTATGTAAACTTCTTAATTTATTGGAACTTATAATGTATCAGTGAGCAATGAAAATGTCTAGTCTTGTTGAATATCTCCACCTCTATAGAAATCTTAAATTACAAATATGCAAAACAACACATAAGAACAATAAATAATGTAAAGTTATAAAAGTCTTGTGATTAAAAGCATATAACCATTTCATAACATTGTTATGGTTAATAAAACTGATTAACTCGATATAGGTTATAAAGTATCAAAATTGTTTTATATAATACTATTAATAGGTACAAATGACTTACAAATGTTAATATTTAATTACCGACAAATGACATCATATAAATTTGCCTTACAACATTAATCAAGTATATTGAAAATATTAAAAGCCCAAATAGGATACTGTAGCACAAGACTTATTTCGATATTGCTATTTTTTAGTTATGGCATATTCAATAGTAATGATAATAAAAATAAGATGAACATAGTGTTATCTTATGCTGGTCGCATAATCGCAGTAATCATTTTGATGGTAGACACAGTAAATGTGACTGACAAATTACAACAGAACACATTTCCTCCTCTTTACGGGCTCCGGAGGCTCCAGAGCAGCTAGAATTGCTTCATCAAACACATTCTTTAGCCCTTTCTGAAAAAACAGATTATTTTATTTAGTCATAATTTGAAGACTCAGCACTCTTACAATGACATAAGGATGCTTTTACTAACAATTACAAATTCAAAATAAATGAATTAAATATTGTACAAGAATATTTATTATACCTGAGTAAGAGCTGAGCATTCAACATATTTAACAGCTTTCAACTCCTTAGCAAGTTTCTCCCCCTGCTCAAGTGAAACAGGCTTTTGTTTTATTTTAGCTAGTTTTTCCATGGTGGCTGGATCATCTCGTAAATCTATTTGAGTTCCCACCAGGAGAAAAGGTGTTTTCTGCTGATGATGAGTTATTTCTGGTACCCACTGGCAACACACAAATGTTACAATAAATAATGATATCAATAATGTTACAGGTCAAATTTTAGGTTTTTTCATGATGTAACTGTACATTTATACTTTTGAAATTACCTTTTCCTTAACATTTTCAAACGAACTTGGACTGACCACACTGAAGCAAACAAGGAAAACATCCGTCTGTGGATAACTTAGAGGTCTCAATCTATCATAATCTTCCTGACCTGATGATAAAAAATAATTTTAAATTAATTTTAATTTAATTATAAGTATGACAAAAATCATAACAAAGAATATCAAAAGTTATTCAAAACACACATGGTACACACCTGCAGTATCAAAGAGCCCCAAGGTGTAAGGTTCACCTCCTATCATAACAGTCACAGCATAGTTGTCAAAAACTGTTGGTACATATTCAGAAGGAAACTTGTTTGTGGTATAACTGATCAGCAAGCAGGTTTTACCCACAGCACCATCTCCCACCACGACACATTTTATTGTTTGCATCTTGTTAGTTGTGAATGATATATTTTTACAAGTGTCCCTTTATCAATTCTTTTATTTTAATTAATTTAAAATTTATCATATAATTCGTTATTCATAGCACCTTACACTGATCTTTCAATTACCTGAAAAAAAAAAGTTATTCAATTTAAAAAAGATATAAGTGACTAATTGAAATCGATCGCTATGCATGTGAAACGAGTTTAACAAAATATAACAAACAAATTTATGTTCATAAAGGAAACAAGCACATAATTATTTTTGAAGCTTGTCCTTAAATATGATTTTTATTTTTCATACATAATAATATTATATTGATATATTGATTATATCCAAAATTTTATTACATTCTTTCATTAGTCAACACTTGTACTTACACATTTACATTCCAAAGCACAACTAAAATATTCCAATGAATTCGCAATTGATAATATTGTGATTGATTACTTAAATAAAAACTAAAACAACAAACAAACATTCCATACTACTCTGTCATAACTCAAATGATTAAAATTAGCTTTGAGAAGGTTAGTTTATTATAGAAAGGCATAAAAGCAATTATTGGCATAATGGCCAGGTAAGCACTAAGGGTGTATTGGCAATAGAAGAAGTATGAATCGCATTTTGACTCTTCTACACAGAGCACAGCATATGATGTTTTGCTATTTAAAAATAGAAGAATAATTGTACTCACACAGATGGAATTGCATTAAACCCTGGTAAAGTAAGTAAGTTTGAACTTATTCAAGCATATCTACTGAGAAAGTATTGAATATATTTATAACAAAAAAAAAATTAATTAATTAAGATATTTCTATATTGATTTGGTCAAATATAAAAATATCTTCAGATATTAACACTACTCATACATACAATTTATTGTTTCTAAAGCAAAAAATAATTAAATTTAAAAACAGAACACAGAAAATTATCTCGCTTTGCATTTTAAACATATAAGATAATACCAGACTTGGTATTATAAGTACATTTGCTACATAGATTAAGTACTGAGTAAAAGAGGACAATGACCTTATTATATGCCATGTAAATAGAAAGATATGTTTTTCATAATACACCTTGGATTTGTAATGTTATTAAAAATCTATTTCGAAATGCTTATCTTATATATTGATTGTTGATTCAGAGATCGCCATGCTCTCTTCCTACTTCAGGACATTAGCTATGCAAATTTCCGATGGGTTCTAAAGGAATAGTCGATAAGATATTTTTATATTACATCCGTAATAGAGTTTTGTAATAAAGGTAAGCTTAAATGTACATTTAAAAACTATTTATTGTTAATTATATGATTAAATAAAATGTTATTTTACATAATCACGTCACAATACAATTTGACGTCCATTTTGTGTCGGGTCAGGACACCCAAGTATGGAAGTCGAATAAATATCTATATTTTATCATATTACAATAGAAATTACTTACGTTTAATAACACTATAACTGAATAAATCTTTATAATGAACTCCAGTACGCGAAATACACCAAGAAACTACAAATTGCACGCAGCGGGTTGGGTCCTTGACGGTGACGCCATTGATTAAGATTTTAGTCACAGATAAGAAAAAGCTATAGACAGACAATATAATAATTATAATATCATCTAAAAATCAATATTCTTATAAAATGACGTTTTTATGACGATTCGAAATTTTTGAGAGTAAATTAATAATAATCAAACTTATAATTCATTATGTCAGTCAATTTAGGATCTAAACCTTTAAAAGAATTAACTGCAGTGCGTAATTAAGTCTAATCGCCATAATAACAAACATTATCTATAAATTAAATTTTTGTGTGTTTGTAAATTTGTTTCACAATCAAGAATTATAATAACTAATGTTAATATCTATTTTGTTTTTAACAGACTAATGTGAGATAAACCGCATCAAATTAAAATATATATATGTTCAACTATATAATTTAATTAGTTTAGCAAGCACATAACAATACTAAGTATTGCTTTGTTCCGATTTAAAGAGTTCTTTAAGTATGTATGTAAAGTGAGTAAATGCAACAACTCGGACCTAACATCTTAGTTCCTACAGTTCGTGGTGATGATCATTGATGTTGTAAGGAATAATATTTCTTACAGCGCCACTGCCTATAAGCAATAGTGACACTTACAGCTCATTTGCCCGTCCTCTGAACTATTATGTGTAATATGTGTCTAATCTACCCATATTTGTACTGCAAGAAAGTATATAATACTGTTAAATACTTTGCCATAATACTCATGCCATATACCTGCTCCATTAAATTTCAAAATTAGCCGTAGTAAAATTAATATTTACACAATATTCGATGTTTAAAGTATTTTTACTGTAAAAAAACTTGCATGTGTACACTTAGCCTTAATCTATGATATTCAAAAACAACAACAATTATTGCAACAGATTAATTATTTTGATTAATTTTAGGCTCTATGCTCTATAGCTCTTCTAAAGTTATATTTTTTTGAAATTTCGTTCTCTGTTTTAAATATTTTAAATTCAGAATTTTTGTATTTTAGTATTACTCATTTTTGAAATTTAAATAAGCTTCAATCTATCAATCTTATTCTGACAATTATCTTACACACATTTTTCTGTGTTCTTTAAATTTTAATATAACCTCCACAATGGTCCTTCTTGGAGATGTTTTTCCCAATTTTACTGCCAATACTACAGAAGGCGAAATAGATTTTCACGATTGGCTTGGTGAATCGTAAGCATTTTTTTTATTTCAATAAATTACTTAGTGATATTATTTTTGTTCAGAGTAAATCAATAGCGATCATGAGATATGTAAACAATAAGGTGAAATGGTGACGCTTCCAATTTATATCATACTTACATACATACGTTCTCATACATTACTTTAGTATCGTTTTTTGCTTTTATTTCTCCTACCGTTATAATAGTGTACATAAGAAATGTATTTATTAAAGGTTCTCCATGACGTACATTGCTAAACTTCTTTTTTTCTAGTTAGACTAAACATTTTGTTGTACATGTTTTTTAATATATTTTTTTTTATATATATATACATGCTAATAACTAATAACTAAATAACAGATTAACAAGTCACAAAAAAGTTAATACAATAAAGTCTCCTTTCATAAATACCTTTTGAATTAAAAACCTTTCATGTTGACATTATCAATTCCAGATGGGGTATTTTGTTTTCACATCCATCGGACTTCACACCTGTGTGTACAACGGAGCTCTCAAAAGTTATAACATTGCTGCCTGAATTTAAAAAACGCAATGTCAAAACAATAGGTTTGTCCTGTGATTCGGTGTCTTCCCACATGGCCTGGTGCAAAGACATAAAAAGTTATGCTGGTATGTATATCACTATATAATATAATTTTTAAAAAGACTTCTGAATAATTTTAATCAGTTCTACTTGTTACAAAATCCATATTAGTATTTTTTAGTGAATTTAAACTGTCAGTTATAGAAATAAGCTATCAGATATTTGTAATTTTGTAAATTTAAGTTTGCAGGTATATATAATATATATACTTGTTATTATAATGTGATATTTAAAATTACTATCTTTAGAATAATAATTTTCTTCAGGATGCCTTGAAGATGAGAAATTCCCTTACCCTATAATTGAAGACAAAGACAGGAATATTGCTATGAAACTAGGCATGCTAGACAAAGATGAACTGGATACAGCTGGCATGCCTCTAACTGCAAGGGCTGTATTTATTGTAGACTCGAACAAGAAATTTCGACTGTCTCTGTTATATCCTGCTACAACTGGCAGAAATTTTGAGTAAGTATGTCCATACGTTTTTCTACTTATACAATTTAAATATGAAATTAATACATATCCCATCCCATGATTTGTTAATAATAATAAGGTAATGTCAAATAAAACAGATAAGCAGCTTCATTATCTTTACCTCAATGTAGCAAAATGTCCAATTACAATGGTTGTCTATTTAAGAATATGTTCAATATATCCAATCAGATTATAATGACTCATTATTTATTTATAGTTAGGTACAACTAACCAATAGTAATAACAACAGAATTTTTATCTGATATCCTAAAACTGTTCAAATTAATTTCATATTCATTCTCTCAACTCATCAACCAACCACTATCTGGTTTCTATTAGGCAGGCATGGTTTAATACTAATTATGTGGCCTTTTGTTGATGCTTGTTTTATATTATTTAGTTATCGGCCGTTATAGGTGAAATATGTATATGAGGTATTTATAGTTTTTAATCGTTTTGATAAAAGAGGTCCTACTTATGATGACACTAACACTCTAGTAACTATATGTATGAGTAGCCCATTCATTCCACTTTCTCAAAAAAATACAAAATCAAAATATTCTTTGTTCAATTAGGCTCAAGAGCACTTTTAATCATTTTACAATTCAATATTAACTGAAAAGCTGCCACCGGTTCGGAAAGTAGATTCTACCGAGAATTACCAGCAAGAAACTCAGTAGTTACTCTTTTCCATCATTTTATTAACAGAGTATGTTAGTAAAGAACAATTAAATTTTATATATCCTGCTTAGAAATCAATAAATACTAAATCCACACTTTTTTTGTCTTTAATATAACCTTGTATTGTATCAATGTCACTTGACATGAGCTTTAAATTTTTGTAATAGACTAATATTAAATAAATAAAAATTAATAATAGTTTTGAAGACCTATTTCGTATCAATATATAGATTTATAGCTGTATAAATGATTTGAGCATTGTGTTGCAAGCTAAATCAATTAGAAACACTAGACTCGCTTGTGCTCACAGGCAAGCTTTCTTGTCGAATCGCTCATCATCATCAATCATCGAGAATAATCCACATTATCATTCTCTTGTTTGTTGCCTGCGTCTGAGTTGCGGCACACTGGGGTGTGTTCTCTGAGGCTCAGTCTTGGCTCCACTGTTGGTATGTTCTTTGCACAACTGTTGGACAGAACTGATGTTTTAGTAAATGGACTATCAAAAGTGCCGCATCTCTTTAGTAGGTTTATATTGTGGAGATGGAGGAACTTTATTCCAGACAGACTCAAGCAACCTAAATACGTCATGATTGACACAAACAATAGGATCACTCACACAAACACAAAAAGCGCGCGCGCACGCATGCTCGATAATTATTTTTACATTACAAGGCTGCAATATGTATATCTTGAAAACATGATAATAATATAAAAGTCTTTCATCATATTATGTCAATTGTCCTGTAAACTATTCTGTATACCCAGTGATGCAGCTTGTAGGTTGGTACATTCTATAAAATAAATAATGATTAAAAAACTTATTTACAACATCTAAACTTTTATAAATATTGTTACAGTGAGATCCTGAGAGTGATAGATTCCTTGCAGCTAACCGATAAAGCAAAAGTAGCAACTCCTGCGAATTGGAAGGTTAGTTATTTTTTTGTTACAGAAGTTATTTATTTCATTCATAATTATATAATAGTTAAGATATTTATGGTTCTGAGGCTAGAGAGACTAGGTCTATTTTAAAAATAATTCATGGTAGTCCGAAATTAAGTTTTTGTGTCAAATAATGCTAATAAAATTTATAAATATATAAAATGTGCATTAAATAATAATAATGAATATCTCCGTAATAATCGCTTACACTTTAATAATATGACGATGCAGTAAAACATCTGTAGCACAATATAAATAAATTCTGTTATTCTATAAGCTAGAATGATCCAACATTCAAAGTCAGATTGGATTTTATAAAAACATACATTTAATTTAAATATTATAATAGTATTTATCATTAGAACTAAAAAAATATAATATTTCAGAAAGAGCAAAGTTTCATATTGTCATATCAGAAATGAAAGTCTTCATATGTAACGACAGTTTTTTTTGTTATTTAATCCTTTCAGACCTGACCACGAGTGATACTATGTTATACATTAAATTATATTGTGTGATAATGTTTAGCCAAAATCCTTCTGAGAAAAAAAAAGTTAAATATAATGATAAAAATTACATAATTAAATATTCAGCGAGCTTTGCGTGATATGTGTTCAAAAACAGTAAACAGTATCCCATGTTTTTTACCTACTAGAAAAGGCAAGTCGATTTTATAAATGAGAAAGTAAAATGGACCAAGAATTGGTCCCTCGGAAGCCGACTGTATCATTCGATCACGAAAATTAACAATAAACTACACCATGATAAAGTATTGGTTAAAAATTAATGTGTTCAACAGAATCTAATATTTAAATATCTACCTAAACAAATGATCTTTGTTAAAGTTGTCAGCAATTATGAAAATCTATATTAATATTATGAATACGAAAATATATGAAATTTGGTATGGAGATAGTTTGAGCCTCTTTTCATTCGTCCCTCGAGGCGTAAAAAGGGCGTCATCCCTTTACTCGTTTGTTTGTGTGCTATAGGTAAAGTTTATTATTAATTAAAATTTCCCTCGAGTAAAGTCGGTTCAGCCATAGCCAATAGCAGCAAATATCATATAACATATAATATAATATCTCTAAACTGTACAACTTTTAATTTAAATTAAATTTAAAGTATACCTATAAGTAACGATTAAGAGGGGTTGCGTTGGTTGGTAATTTTCTAAATGTATATTTGCACAAAGTAAAACTTAAAATTTAGCAATAAATAGAATCGATAATCCACTACAATTAATTAATTTTGCCGAATGGATTCTCAATGACTCATGTGTCTCTGGTCTGCATAAAATCATCAGTTCGCTTTAGCATTCACAATCTCTACTTTGTTGTGCAAAAGGAAGCACGTTTATTCCGATTTGTTGTTTGGATGAACTTTTTGTAGTCCTCGAAACTTTCCTCTTAGAATAATCTTGCAATTCTTATGTATCAATTTTCGAGTGTCTCTTAAGTGATATTATATTTAATGTAAAAATTTGGCAAATTATCTTTTTATTATTACTGGATATACCTGGGACCTGAATTAGAGTACTATGCCTAAAGTTATAAACATACATCTTAAAGCAAACTAGCCTAGCAGCTCCTACAATCTTTGTCATTGGTTTCTGTTATACTTACGCTGAACCATCGCGTCATTCCATCACTAAAATTATATCATATGGCGCATTTGACCTTTTTGACGTGACTCGATTACGAATTCAACAAGTAACTCGGTCCGTAAGAAATCTGCAGTAATTAAGGAAACTGAAAATTGGAAAAAGTCAGCGCTATCTGGGTCAGTGCAATATGTATGCTCACGTTAAGCACTGTTTAAAGCTGTGGTAAAGATATTACATCGACATTTAAATTGTGAGTGAGCATTTACAATAATGGTGAAAAAGAAGAAATTACATTTATCATAATAATAATTGTATTACGCAAATGAAGTAGAAATTCTCACGCGCGTACATCGTAAATGTTGCATTTAGCTAGTTGATCTTTCTTCTTTTTGTAATTTTATTTCGATGCAGATTTCTAAAACATCTTCCAAATGAATAATATTGGGATCCATCCATTTTTTAGTAAAAAAAATAATATAAGTGTATTTAGTATGAAACAATCTAGTACGAAATTTGTTGTTAAATGTATTAGTTTTATAAACAAAGCTTAAGTTTATTTAACAGGTATCTGCAGTTTTATGCCTTCGTGTTTTTTACAATTTTTACGAAATCGTAGAAATTTTTTTTAAAAAGTATTCCTTGCGATGAGTTCTCTAAACATCCATATCGCGGTAACTCACTGAAAAGTATAGATGTGATTAAATAGTGGAATATTTAATTGAGAAGATTCTCCATTAAATATAGATTGTGTATGGATTTTCGACCAGATTTTCATACGACTTTGCAGCTTTTCTCAGCAGGTTCTATCCTGCAACAAACTTGCCTTTTTCATCCAGTATGCTATCTTCAAATGATAGGAAATTTAAGCAATATTTTTGCTTACAACGTCTTATGTAATGTTCATTTAAAAACATTTTCTTTACTATATAGACTTAATCTTTTACAGCGTCGTGGGCAAAATTTCTTCGTATAATCCTAAATCATCATCATAAATTAAGAATGGAAAGATCGGCTCAGAAATACTGATTAATCTGATCGATAATAAATTGTTTTCAATAATAAGTTTCGTAAGTTCAATTTATTTTCAAAGGATAAACGTTTTACGATTATTATACATAACTTTAGAAAAACCGTGTCCCTCACCTATGTTAAGTCACAACAGTCAGATATCTAAACATTTTTAGCCTAATCTGTTCACTTTATTTGGTGGTTGCAAGTCCATCTGGGTAAATACCACCCTCTCATCAGATATTCGTCCGCCAAATAGCAATACTTAGTATATTTGTGTTACGATTTGAAGGGTAAGTTAGATACCAGTGTAACTCCAGGCATAGACATAACATATTAGTTCCCGAGGCTAGTGGCGCTTTGTTGATGATAGGGATTGGTTAATATTTCTTACAGTACCAATGTCATCGGTGACTCCATATTATAAAGTGACCAATTTGCCCGTCCGCCTGTATAAAATAACATAAAAAATGGTCGTGTTGAATTACAATTTACAACATAGATCTCGATCGTATTTCAAAAAAAATATCGTTTGAAGTATTTCCAAAAATTTTCTAGAATAAAAAAGAAAAATTTAAAAAACACTTTCATTCATATAAATAGAGTATTTATTGTGTATTCATCTGCGTATTGTAGACACATTCATATCGCGAGTCGCCATCCTGACGTTAGGATGCCGCCTCATTCTAATGTACATTTTTCTAATCATACGATAGAGCACATTCATAAAAAAGTTTAATAAGATTACCTACATTTGTCGTTGATTTATTGAGTATAGTTTGAAAATCCTTAGAAATCATACACCCGTCATTCTGATTGATACCGATATTTGAATTTATTATTTTAATTGTACTTTAAGAATCGCTCATCAATACTGTTCCATTTTGCCATTTAATCTAAACAAAAAGTTAATTAAAATAAAAAATATACAAGAAGGCCGAATAAATAAAGGTTGAATCGAGGTTCATCACTTCGTTTTTGATATCTCGCGCCTACTAATTAGTTGAGGTATATACATAAAATATCGATAATGTACGTATTGTTTTAATTGATATTCATTTGTAATTAAGTTCTGATATAATTATGAAGCTTACCTTTATAATCATAACGTCCGCTCTCTAACAACTTATTTCCGTAATATGCACCGTGAATGATAAATTGTTGTTTTTTCCAGTTCCTTTTATAAAAATCAATAAATATTGTATTAAATCACGATAACCACGAAACATTGTTATAAATTCAGAATATCAATAAATAACGTACTTTAAACATAGCCATTAGTAACACAGCATACGCATTAAATACTAAATACGTATCGTAAAGGTGCGTTTACACAAAAATATTTTTATTTAATAATCTGTTCGAATCGCGTTGATTCTTTATTAGTTACTCATAGCGTAATTGTTGAGTAAAGCGTAAGTTAACTTAGACTTCCCATGAATCTATAGCCTAATCCAATCACAAGAGCAGGTAAAGTTAAATAAATAACTTAATTGACGCGATGTCATTAATCGGTTTGCGAAAAATGACGTTTTAAATGATGCCGAAGTTGTTGCTGGAACATTGGAAGTAAAATTAAAATGGATATAAGAAGTTAAGTGGATTAGTGTTGTATTATAAATAAAATATTTCTCAATGGCTAATACGTCAATATAAAGGTCACAAATATTTAATTTAATTGACGTACAAACAATTACAGATAATAATTGAACACAAATAAAACCATGGTCAATGGTTCTACAGCTTTGGAGTCATAATAAAAAAAGTTTAGGCACGTGTGGCTAAAACAAAAGTTCAAACAGAATATGGCGAAAATTGTTTTTGTTCGACACTTTCACTTTTGGGTTGGAATGGCTTGGGAAGACGTCTTTTGGCTCAGACAGACTATAATCTGGATTAGCACGTAGATTACTTTTTATCTCTGACATCTGCACTCAGAGCGACGTCCCTGCACCCCAAAAGACGCAGGCGAACTAGCAAACTATAGTTCAACCGCGTGACCGTCTGTTCTTAACCAACTCTGCCACATATTTTGATATTTACCGCATCAAACCGAAACACGATTTTCGACTTGTTTTGTCGGACTGTTTTTTGTTTACCACTTACAGAAACTTGATAACAACACGTGTTGACAACTCAAAAGTATTTTTTCTTGTGCGAAGTTGACAGTTATTTTTTGGCAAAAATCAAACGATTCGAGTTTTATCATTTTATTTTATTATGAAATAAATAATCGGTTTCCTCGAAATGTGCAAAGAAACGCGGTGATAAAGAACGAAAACGAATATGAAAATATTCGGTATTTACATACGACGGGCCAGAAGTTTTAAACAATCTTAAACAATATTATTTTACCAGATTTTCTTGTAATAACACTTGATCTTTAATACTATTGGTCCGTATGTCCGGTTTTCTCTCGCATTACGTATGTAAAGATTTGTGCTTATACGTATCTGAAAAGAAATTTAAATGGAATTATGTATGTCCCTGATATAAAGTTATAATTCAGTAATTCAGTTTCCCGCATCTCGTAATAACTAAACTATAGTGCTTAAGCTGTCAATTCATTCGGACCGGGTTCGTATAAAAGTATTTCCCGTCAAAATAAATGTATTTCTTACGTCTAATTGAACATTACTAAGTTTCCTTTTTATAATCAATGTTAAAGGAAATAAATAGTAATTAATTCTATTTGCCATGACATATAAAAAAGATTGTGTCTTGCATACATTCTAACGTTCTCGTTGCGTAAAAAGACACGATTCAATAAGTAAATACGTACTTTTATCGGTTTTAGATGGGTGATGATTGCATGGTTCTACCTACTGTTCCTGAAGACCAAATAGGCAAGATGTTCCCGCAGGGTATCACAGTGGTTCCTTTACCTTCCGGCAAGAATTATCTTAGGAAGACTCCGTGCCCAAAAATTTAATAATGAAATGTAATCGTTTAATAATTTATATATTAAAATACAGTGTTAAACTGTTTATGTGATAAATTGCACGTATTATATATATATGGCCGAATGTGTGCTCCTGTTATTTTTGATAATAAACGAATAAATAAAACTTAAATATTTTTAGTTATTTGAGCTTATATTTAACTAGTTTACGAGTTATTCTACCTTTGTTTTTAACCGTTTTATGGAAAACATACTTTATTAATCTGGGTGTAAAATAAAATACCTAAAAACGTAAATTATAATACCTACGCTATCAGGAACTTAAATAAAACTCGTCCGATCTCATAAAATTTTTGCGTCAAGGCAATTGAGCTTGACCGAATGTCTCGTTCATTTTCGGAGTTCGAATTTAAAACTCGAAGCAATCGCACTTATTACTGTTTTTGTAATCGTCGCGATCAGATCTCATGATTGCACTGTGAGCCAATAAGTGTATAGACTATCCCAGTGAGAGAATTATTATGAAAGGACGTTATCTAGTTTAAGGATTGGCATAGTGGCCCGTGGACTGAGTGCAAGCAAATAGTAGTGAAAGCCTTCGCTTTCATCGTAGTGGGGCGAGCGGCCGCCGGTGGCGTTGTAGAGCGAGGCACAACAAAAGTGAAGGTGGTTGGAAGCGAGTAGCTCACGGTGAGTCGGTAACTCGCTAGCGTGACTGTAGGTCGTGTCGCGTTCGTGCCCGGTCCCGTGATGTACAGGTGGTGGTTGGTGGTGGTGCTGGCAGCGGGCGCAGCGGCGGCGGGAACCCGTCTGCCGCGGACTTCGCCGCCCGCGCCTGCGCCCGCGCCCTCTCCCGCAACTCGTTTGCCCCAGAGGAACTTTACTATTTCTTCCCGTTCTTCGGTTAGAAACAGGTCAGTTACATTTCCAGTACCCCGAACAGTAAACTAACTTATCCATCTACAAATGTAATGGCGACATTAACTAATGCAAAATCACAAAGGGCAGTAGCTGAGATCTCATACGTTTGCAGGTGTTTCGTTTGGAGTTTACTTTGTGAATATTGAGATAAATATATTACAGCAAGTCTTAAAGTTCATCGTAGATTAATGTAACTGACATTTATTCCGTAACCGCACTTATTATAACGTAGTCTGTCAGTCTTCTTTCAAATCGTTTTCTTAATGACTAAACGATCTATTAAATAGTTCAAAAGAAAAACTTAACCAACTATAATTTCAAAATGTCATGTGTTTGAATATTCGCATTTTAATTGTTATTGACACACTTTATCGCAGCCTTGTTTAATATTTACAAACTCATGTTCTAAAGGCGATTTGAAAATCAAATTTTAGGCCTCATGTTAATGACTTATGGCAAATTTATCGCGTCTACGCACGATCGATTGTATAATATACGATCTTGTTAACGAATTGTATGATCGAATCAGACGATCTGTTCCGTTCCTGTGTATCACATATAATGTATATTAAACTATCACATATAATAGACATTAGTCTAAGAAACTTCAGCACCATATAATATTATATATCAATAACCAGAAGACTACTTAAAAATATAACTATACAATAAGTACAACTTCTATTATTTTAATTATTACTTAATATACTATTATTCTAATATTCAAAAAAGTGGTAACTTTTATTTGATCCGGATGCATATTTATAATTTCAGGACGGACTATATATAAGGTTTTTTAGGTTATATTATTTTGAGTTTCATAACTCGACATTTATATTAAACTTTCATCAGTGTGAGAAATATTTCGGTCCCAAACAACTTCGTATGTAAGTACGTATGCATGTTTAATATAAAACATAACTTATTTGCAGATCACTGAAATGCCGCAATAGGCGTCTTATCGATAACTTCATATTAGTCAGACAATATCAATATTTATTGGATTAAATTATATTTTAAATTTTTAATAAAATAAAAATCGCCTTTTACACTGAAATATGGACAATATTTTTACATATAGATAGATCACTTGGCTTACTGCTGATTGTATTTGCTTATATATTATTGGTTAAATTACAAAATGAGATAAAACTCCAAACGTCACCCGAGCGAAGTGGAGACTGGAAGCCAGTATAATATAATATAAATTCAATCGTGCTATAAAACTTAAGTAATAAAGGTTAATTGTGGCGTGTGGATGTAGACCATTCACTTTGGGTGTTGGTATTAAATTTTATTTGTAGTTTGATTTATATTTTTTGTTTCCTTTCAAGAACAATCGCTGGTTAATAAATATCTGGTTATTGCAGTCAAAATATATGATTAAGAATATACTTTTTGGAGATAAAAGACAAACTCGCTATTCTCTCGAATCAGGTCGATCCAGTTCATCGTTTCTGTCTGAAAAAAGACCCAACGAACACATTTATAATATGGGTAGGGATACTAATGAACCTTGTTTCCAAATTTTGACTCGGTCGTGGAACAGAAAGAGAGAAATATTTGTTATTATAATGTATGGTACAGAAGTTTATCATAGGTTATTATTAATATTAGCTAAAGATATAAACGTCAAGAAAAAAAAATACCAATTATATGTTGTTCAATGATATAAGTCGGATATGAATCGTCAGGGTGAAATTGATTACGACTTTTGTGTATGACACAAAATATAATGCACTTTGGTCGATGTGTGACATATTCAGAAGACTTAATTTGTATAAATTAATGAGCATTTGAAATATATTTTATTACCACCTGAAAGATAATTTCCAGAATTTAATTTCGTAGCGTTATTAAGAAAGTATTGGTTGAAATCGATGACTATAAAATACCTAATAATATGAAATCATTACTAAATGTTTCGTTGTCGGTCACGAAGACGTGGAGCCAGTTTTATGACAGTCCTGTTGACCCTCCCAAGTTAGAGCTTAAAGTTTGCGTTTCTGTAATTACCAAAGAATTATATAATGTTTTGACATTTAATTATTACAGTGTAACGTACGATTAAATTGAACTTAATATTACGACAACACTCGAATGTTAATGTTTTTGAAAAGACCATTCTGTTGTTGCAAACGAATTTTGATACAATACTGTAGGTTTAATTTTACCTTTAAGGTAGACAAATTTTTTTCATTGCCTAGAAAATGTTGTTATATCTAAAGGCTTATAATTTGGCGTAATCAATTTAAAAAAATACTATGCAATGCCACTAGGTAAATATACTAGCTTCGCATGGTTTTATTTGCGTTAAACGTCACAGCATCAGTTAAAACTAACTAAAGTAAATAAGTTTTGTTTAAAACCGAACTTAGATTCTGAGATAAGCGCTATAAAATAACATATAAATTGCTGTATATTATGGTATTGATACAAAAAATAAATAAATCTATACTTGATAAAATATTAATAGCATTCAGTTTGACATTGGCGCAGAATACATCTTTTATAGAATAGATCAATTCAATGTTATTAAATTACTTTGTTGTCGTGATTAAAATTGCGTGTTATGTGTAATCAAGAGCAGATTTCCTAGCCGCATACCGCGCGCATCTCTTCGCTTTCCATTTTCCATACACTGATAAATTATTTTGGTATTGTTATAATACAACCATTGTAATGACCGAGGCGATATGTTTGTATGAAATATTAACTCCGAACATGACAGGGAAACACATTCATGGTCACATTCACTTCCTCGATACCGGCTACATTGAACCGAATTGTGTTCGCTAGACAAGTTTAAGAATATTTTATGAAATTTTCGTGTCATTTCAACTCTAACCGACTTGTTATAACTTTCTTCTACATTCCATGCGTATTTGTTTGCATTATTTATTCTTTAAGTGTTGACAATGAATTAGTTAGTAACTAGTTTTATACTTAACGAGCAAATTTCTTGATTAGTTTTATCACCAATATTCTCTTGCCCCTAAATAAATTATGATTTAGTAACAATTCGGACCCTCCTTAAGAATGTTTTTAACAGTGGGTTGGTATCCCGCTACGAAACATATTGTCAGCATTAAAAAAAGCTCGCTGTATATCAATACAGTCCTTATTATACTCGCAAGAAACCAATCACCTCTATACGGTGGTTAGTTTTCTGATATATAATTCAAATTTAGTTTGAACTGAACTGGATAAAGGCCCTTTCATTAGAAAGATTAAGAGTATTCCGCTGCTTTCTTACACTTCGAGAATTCCATTGTTATGATTCGGCCAGAGATTACGTATTATAGACTCGAAAGAGGGTTTTGTGTTTTTGTACGAATTTGTACCCAACTTAACATGACCCTTCGTTTAAGATGCACACGTTCGATCTATAAGCATATTTAATTGTATATTATTATATGATATATGATGCGTTAAGAATTTTTTCATTGCTTATATCTATCTCTTAACTTTTATTGTATTTCTTATTTTTCATATCATATTTTCGATTCGGTATCTTTCCAAAGTATTGAAAACTAGCAGATGTGTTTGATTACGAGCGTTGTTTTAAACGAGATCAAGGCCAAATATGATCATTGTGACTGCACTACATAATGCTGACGGCGTGTCAATAACGACCAAGTCAGGACAAACGATAACTATTTATTATATAATAAAAAACGAGTACTATTAATATTATATTATTATAACAAGTCACGTGTGGAGTTCATTATAAAGGACATATAAGAAAATACATGCATATTTCGAAGGGAGACTTAGCTTGGTCGGCCAAGGACACTAAGCACGTAGGCGAATGTATGTCTCGGCATCTTCGATTAATAAAGAACGATACATTTCAGTGCAAGTGGCCTTTTCGAATAGTGGCATCCCCTTCACACACTTTCAATAGTAAGATTTTCGTTTCGTCCGTGCTCTGTTTCGCCTAAATGTCAATGTCGATCGACTTCGGTACAGGAAGAGACTTTGGGCGTAGTACGGTGCTATTCGCTCTGAACATGTGTATATGTAACAAGGACACCTACTGTGACAAGGATGTAGGTATTTGATCGTAGGTACGTCTATAGGTATACCGAAATACATTAACGTCAAATGGCCACGGCTAATGTCTCTAATTAAAGTAGTCCTGTTAACCTTTCAATGCTATTAGTATTAAATAACAAGTTAATATTTAAAAAGCAATAGCATAAAAATACGAATGAATTATAGAATAAAAACCTTTTTTTTAAGATCAGGTGAGAGTTATAAAAAAATATTGATGTTCTTTTCAATGCGCTTGTATGATTATTAGCGTCCATTCTTAAGGAAGATTAGGCTAATATTCGACGGGATAGCAGATTTGAATGATGTATGTTATTTATGAGCGGAGGTACAAATACAGCCCCGGAATTGATCTCTGAATCTGCAGCATTATTTGCTAGATAATGGACCGACGCTGTTACTCTACTGTGTTCCGTCATTGTAGTTTCACTATGAATACTTCTAAAATTGTTTTTATATTTCAAGTTAACCACTAGTAAATAACATGCATGTACATCAGTGCACGATTTTGCTATTAAGCAAATTCATTACAAAAAAAACTACGGTACCATTTTTGTACTAGTACATTACACACCTACTGTCTTCCTAGTAGTTTTAATTGGCAGTAATTATGTATATTTACATATAAATATGTTTAAGTAGGTTTAATCTTCTACTTTAAAAAAGGAAATAAATGGATTGTAGTTGCTGCATATAAGGAGAACGTGGGCGGATCATTCGTTTACGAGAAAGTTAATATTTGCTTAAGCTAGTACACATACTAACGACAGTACAATAGTGCCCAATAGGTCAAACAAACTTATGCTGTTAGTTAAGATATCGGTGTCAAACGTGATTTTCGATTGTTTTTCTCCAGAAAACCCTTGAAAATTAAAAACCGAGACGGAAATACTCGGCAAAATAAATATATTTTTCAATAATCTGCAGTATTTATTTGAATAATTTAAAAAAGTATCGGCTAGTGCAATGTTACCGTAGGTGTATTTTTTTTTAATGTTTTTCTTAATATCCTGTAGGGTTTTATTAAACGTATTCTCGATGTTTTCTTTCGCCGGCGATCACAAAACACAAATTTGGCAAAAAAACATTCAGTGTTGCTTACCCATCCATTATAAGGCGAAGGTATCCGTTCGAGAAACTAATTTTACCTCAATGCTTTAATTATTTGTTAGATAAAAAAAACAGGTTATCCAACCACCAGCCTATCTCGGCTCACAGTCTGCTCATATGTTGTTCTGAAAGGAATAGTTTAAGACTATAATCTAGTACATACTTTTCATGCAATATTCATTGCATAGATAATTAGAACACTGGTCTGTAATAAAAAAATTATTATTCAAGAAAAAAGACCTGAAGTTATTTCAAAATAAATAAACAGCTTGCTATTGTAATCACCATATACTTTTTGTACCTGAAAAAATGTTTGTTGAGTAATAGAAAATACTTATAATAGATATAAAGCGAATTTTTTTTTTATTCAAAAGTAAATATTAAACTTATTGTCGTGGATACAGTAGCTGAGTCTGAGGTCAAAGATTGCTCGTTCTTTTTGTGATATATGGAACGATTTTCTTTTGCGATTTCATGACGAGATTTCACGATAATAACTTAATAATGCCTGAGATATTTCTTCGAATATATCAATAGTGCTAGTTACAGAACTAAGGCGGACTATGTCATGACTGCCCGACTTAATTTGATACAAGCAACGCTCGGTTTACGCAATTTAACCCGATTGTAGGGCGGAAGCATACTTATGGTAATATATAGTTGACTGCTGTTATTTTCCATTGAACGTAACCTGCTGGGTGCAGTCAGCGGGTGGACTAGGAGTGGGACCGCTTGCGACACAATTAGTAGACGGTGAAAGCAAAAAAATCTTTGTTATAATTTTACCTTTACAGGTACAATGATTAAACAAGGTCGTTACAATTACAAAGGCTTTAATATCTTTCGATTTTAATTATACTTGAAATGTCTTAGTACTTATTTTTGTCCTAAACAGAAAACGAATACTTAGCTCTGTTTCACCTTCTACGGAACTTACACAATTTTCGAGCTAGTGGCGAAATTCATTAAACGACAAATCATAGAACTGACAATTTTAAGAATATTTATGGATTATTCAAATTCAATTTATGCCCTCGATAAACGCAATTAAAAATATATTTAACGTAAAGACGCCGCTTAACTTTGGTACATATAGTACCAAAGATTAGCTTTTTAATATTACGATAGAGTAAATTATTATTTTCACTTGAACAAAAAATGTACACTGTAACCGACTGTGAAACTATTTATTTGTATAAAATAAAGAGCGCATTGTTTTTACAATATCAAGTGGAGAAGTTCTTGTAATGAATCACATTGTTTTATTTCTTACAATTCCCACGAGGTAACTTTCTAATGACGTTTGCACCAATTTTTTCTACTTTTAGCATAGTTTAAATTGTACTACAATTGTGTTTGGGTGCAGTGTATTAATAATTTACGACAATTAAAACATCGGAATAGTGTAATAGATCCGTGTGGAAATCCAACTTTGGCTCTCCAGATTCTAACTAGCAGGCAAAACTGCTATGCATATAATTTCGTAACTAATACTTAAATATAAAATCTAAGAAATGTCAAGAGTTTATGATATGTACGTATTGTTTTGTATGTATTTGTATGAAGCATAAATCATAAATAATCGTTTTGATAAAAATCTTCATTAAATTGATTATATGTTATGTTAAATTTTTAGCACTTCTATGATACTAAGATACAAGTTTATAACCTTGTTCATAAAACAGAATTAATATTTGTTTATACTCTTATAATTGTATTTGGACTTTATTTACTTTACGATCTCTTCTACAATATTATTTAATGTTTGAAGATAGATGTGTCTTCGCATAACCTAAATCATATTAGCTAGTCTTGACTCTTAAATAAAAAAAAAACAATAATGATCTATGAATGTAATTAAATTATATTTGTAATCGTAACAACGTGTTCAAGTCTTTAGCAAAATTATATCATAAAAGTTGTTTAAAAAAATATTAAAGTGTGTGACTTTAAGACCGAACCGTATAAAAACCGCAAGTAATCCTACCCATGTTTAGTGAGGATTTAACGAATTAATTTACATTGGCATTTACTTTAGATAATGGGATTTTAGCTAATAATTAATGGCATAGGAATTTGATACAAGATACGGCCAGCTAACCTCATATTATGTAGTAAATCAAGTCACTATTAATGAAAATTACATTACTTGGCTAATGTCCTGATTTACCTAGTGACTGTGAACGGTTCACAAATATGGCGCGCGAAAGGGTTTTGCGAAATTTTCGTTTTAAAGTGGGCGCTGCACCACCTCCATTTTGATCCAATCTATCTGTTCAAGTAAAAATAATGACTTTTTAGAACACAGAGACAAATCAATACATACATATATATTCTTTTTTTTTTAGATAAGATTCTAAGATCAGAGATATTTGTTTTAATTTTTCATGGACGAAGACTTATACAATTTATATAAGCACTATAGTGCTTTATGTATTATACCAGAGACAAAAGCAAAAGAAAAGGCAAATCTATTTCATAAGCGTTGAAGTTATTAATATCCACTTAACGTATTTCCAAGTAAAAAACTAAAGTTATGAGTCCGCAGTCTACTGTCGAAACGACATCGAATATAATTTTAAATTGCGTCCGATGAAAGGCGATTTCAACACCAACAGTTCTCGAGAGTAAAGATTTAACTGCATCTGATATGCTATTTTATTACTTTAATTCTTTTTATATGTGTCGTTTATTATAACGAATATAAAATGAGTATTCAACATTTTAATAAAAATAATTCTTAATAATATATTCCTCCTACTCGTCGATTTTAGTAAATGGAACAATAGTTTCCATTCCTTACTTCACGCACCGTGAAATATATTCGTTTTTATTTATTTTAAACGGTCTTGAAAGAACTGAAATTCTCTATTACACCAGTGTGAAATTGCATGTAAATGTTTATGTAAGTATCTTTGTATGTTTGCAATTTCTTATAAATGAATAACCGGATTTCAATGTCTCTTAGAAAGTTCTTCATGCTTAAAGAAGATCTTGTTTTTTTAACATTATGCTAATCAGATATAGTCGTATATACATATTACGTTGATAAATTAATTAAACAGGAGAAACGTTTAAATTAAATTTATAAAAGTGTTTGAGAATGGTCGTTATGTTATGTTTGTTATATACAATGTATCGGCCATGCAGTTTCTTCGATAGACGAGTCACAAAAGCTAGTTTCAAAATATCCGACCTTCAAACATCAGATTATCTGAACTTTTACAATCCGAGCAGAGACACGCGGGCTGTATCAGGCTGAATGGCGACAGCTTAAGTAAATTAAGTTGACATTGTGTGGCTAACAAGTTTGACAGGATTGGTAATTTTCATTTGCTATAAAAGATCAATGATCGCATCTTCAATAATAACATAAAAATATCACCGTTAACTACATTGTTAATTAATCCATTCATCAAACCATTTATATAAAAATTGTATAAACATTACAAACTAAAAATATTCTATTTTAATTTATAATAAATAAATAGTATTTTTTTTTCTAACGATATTTTGATACTTTGGAAATTTGGGTTTCTAAATTTGAGGAGTCGCTCGTTTTGTTTAATTAATTGCTATATACGAGTGTATCCATATTCATTTGTAAATGGAAAGTAGCTTTGTTGGGTTGTCACGGCTCAACCGTTGGTCAAATTTTATATCACAATTTCTTATTAATTGTATACCATACATATATATAAAAAATTAAGGTTACTGAACGATTGTAAAAATAAGAAATGTTTGGTGTCTAATGCGTCTAGATTTCATCGACGACGACGACGTATTTTCGACGATAAACTTGTTATAAGTGATTATATTTAAAGTCCATCGACCGCAACAAATCGTTTGATAAAATCGGTATTGAGCAATATGATTTATACTCAGTATTAATAGGTTGTTAGCGCGTTTTTAGCTTTGACACTCGTGGCAGCCGATTAACTTTTTATTGGCACACCTAAATTAAGACAAATAATAAAAATTACTTAATAGAGTGAATATGAAATAATAACTGCTAGGAATCAATATTACATTTAAGACACACACATATACATACATTTATTCATTCACTCTACTGTTCTACACCATCAATATACGAGATATACATTGTGTGATGATCTCAATGAGCACGCAAGAGTAGCTTTTACTTGTATAATTAGAAACTCAGTATGATAGTTATGACCTTATAAATCTGCGTATAAACAAACAAATGTTATGTACAAAACGTCTAGTTAAATAAAACATTGCACACATGTATTGTTAATAATTACGTTTCCGACCCTTGACCCGAGACGTTCAAGACCAATTTCTGTTCTTCGCATTGAAATTCATTGAATAATAGATACGTCATGACAAGAACTGATATTTCTATAACATAACACTCGTATCAGTTTTATACATATGTATATAAAAATTGCTCCGCGGATAGAAAAACATAAAGAGATAAACTAAATTATTTGGAAGAATATCTGAATTTATATTCTCTAGTACCTCTAGTAGTCTAGACGTGAAGAATTTCACAGCTTTCAATCAGTCTAGATTTATTATAAAGTAACTGTCCTTAGAAATTTATAGTGACACAGGATTGAAAAGCAATATTATATAAATGCGTACATAAGAAATTTTGTATCTAGTTAGTTTCTAACTTGGGATCATTTAGATATATTCCTATAACAGTTTTTTTCAGGAAGACAAGTACATTACAATTTGGCCTCTGAATATATTATACGTTATATAGTAACGCTACAAATATTAACATTATTTTTTTAAATAATAGTTTACAAACACGACCTCGTTTCATTGTTAATATTTCTATATCATATTACGTAAAACAATCATTTATATTTTATAATTATTCTTAGGAAAGCACACGTATAAATAGAGACCCATACATATGGTAAGACCTTCGACGATTGACTGCTGGACGAAATATATTATTTCGTCCATCATAATGGCGCTCACCGTCGGATCTAAGATATATCTAGTAACGCTAACTACATGGGTCACTCACTAATCTGATTGAATGCATAATTAAGCTGTTTGGTCTTAGAGTAACTGGTAAATTAATAAATTAAACACGCCTACACAAAGCTCCATCATCAGTGTAATTAAAGTACAAATATTACTACAGAATATCGCGCTTTTCCCGAACCCATAGTAAACTCACTTGGAGGTGGTACGACTCAGTGCCAGCTCGTCTGGTAAGTCTCCTACTCATCATATACCGCCCAGCGGAAATAAATGCTTCTGTTGTGTTCCGGTTTGAAGGGTGTAATTAAAGGCACAAGGGACGAAACTCTTTAGTTACCGAGGTCGATCGTGCATCGGTGATGTAAGGAATGGCTAAAATTTCTTATGGCGCCAATGTCTATGGGCATTGATAACTATTTACCATTGGTGACCTACTTCTTCGTTCGCAAACACCGCTATAATTTTTTAATAGTATCAATTATAAATATTTTTCTATATTAAATAAATCTTTTAACTTTAATACACTTGTTCATATGTACAGTCGTCAACATTGAACAATATATATACTTATGTATATATGAAATTCTATTGAGATTTCGTTAATGAGAAGTAACATATAAATTATCTCTTCAACGCTCTTGTAATTAGATACTTAACACATTTATGAATATCAACCTTGTTACTCAATAATATATGAATTAGGTCATGAGAAGTTATTAAGTTCAATTAAATCGGATGTTGATTTATGAAGATTAATAAAAATACTCATTTGGTAACATATACGATGGCGCGTTAACTTTTTCTAACTATAAGAGAGCTGTTAAATTTTGGCCCGTACTCATTTTAAATGCAAGTTAAATGAAATATATATAAATTTTAATTGCATTACAATATTTTATTAAGTTAACGATTACAAAGAGAATCGCTTGGTAACAATTATAATTGAGAACTTACCGCCTGGGTAGGTACCACCCACTTATCAGATATTCTAGCGCCACGCAGCACTAGGTACAAGAGCGACAGTGACCACTAACCATCAGGTGGCCCATTTGCTCATCTGTCTACCTATATCATAAAAAAGAGACTAAGCTTGTGTAGATGTATGATAAATTGAACTGTAGTGCTAAACTTACTTAGCCGGGTGATAAATCTGCGTCCTCATTGTATTATAATATTATCTATATAAGACTAATATATTATCTTTTATCAGTAAAACACGTGCCCTTGGTAAGGTTGCCCCAGCAAGTAGACAACATTCACAAATTATAATACTTATTACAAGTAAAACAATTACTATGTCCGGTTCTATTTATGGTAGTGCATATAAAATTAAATCTTATGTAAAAACTACTCAATACTTCAATCAATTCAGCGTCGCTTTTTATTTTAAGTTAATGTCCTAGCTTTATTAACAATGTTTTTTTAAAATTAATTTTGCCCAGAGTTTTTTGCAGTTTAATGTTAGTCCATCCAAAAGTATCAGTTAGAATTCTCTAGAAGAGCAGCTATCAACCTACTCTATTAGGTATTAAAATGATATACATAATATATATAAATAAATTAATTAATAAATGTAATTTAATCATTTTGATTATATAGAACACAAAATATTATTTGAATTTTATTAAATTCGTCTACTAAGTTATTGATTTTAAATTCGTCTACATTCGTAAGTCGTAACTAACCTTGCGACTGCCAAGACAAGCCGCGATAACAATGTAACTCATGGAGACTTATGACTCTAATTCATACGTTTAAATTTTCCGTGGAAGGTCAAAACATTATATTGCTATTTAGTATATATTTATTATAACTCGTTCGGTACGCTTACGAATGTTGTCGAATTTATGATTATATATCTTATAAAACTATTTTTCAAAATTTAAGGAACTTTTGTAATTTATATATTTATAACTCACCTTTCTTATATATGGAGTACTTCAAAAATCTAAATAAACTTTATGCAAATAGGCCATTGCAAGCACTTCTGAATCGTTATTTTACAAGGTTAATTTTAATATCAAGTAACCACCGATCCGGAATGTAGAACTACCAAGAAGAACAGGCAAGAAACTCAGTACTTAATCTTTTTCTATCAAAAACTATATACATGTAATAATCATATACAATTAGATTTATGTATCCTCTATGACCTTCAACGAACATTTACACCAATCTCTAATATAATTTATATAATCCTGTACCGTATAACCTGCTTTATTTGTTTTTTATTTAACATAATATGTTTTAAATTTGGCAGGCAAATGTAAACTGTACTGCACTAGGAATATTGTACTTTGTGAAGTCCAAATCTACGTATAACAAGTTTTTTTGTACTTCTCGTGTTTATACAAAGTTTGTCACTGTTTCTATTAAAATCATAGATATACTTGATATTATTGTATATATATAGTAAAGTTACCGTAATTCTTCCTATTTTATCAAAAGCGTACCGAAGGAAGTCTGTAGTTCTAAAAATACAAACAGCCGAAAGCAGTTTTTGAAGAAAGAATACTGTTTTTGAGCCACAAACGTTACCCCAAAATAAGGTACCATAAGACATACTATGAAAATAATTAAAATATACCAAACGAGTATCAAGGTCAGTTAGTTGTCGAACTTTCCTAACGCGTGCTGCTGAGCTGAGTCGAATATGAGAAGGAATGACAAATGAGAATTCTATTGAAGATTTGAATCTAAAGTAATTACTAAAACATTTTGGTTTCATATGCAGTGGGATCTCTACCTATTATATAACGTTAGCTGAATATTTTGTTTTTATGTATGTATGTATGTCATTAGGTAACGTAAACACAACCGATTTCGTTTATTTTGTATTAAAAAGCAAACTATTAGTTGTTAACCAATTTTATACAGCCGTTAACGCATTTACATCGTCAGAATTAGAAACAGAAATATTACAAGTATTTTACTGTCAATTTTGTATAATTCAATTAATTTGTAAAATTACATGAAACGCATAAAATAGCGAGCTTATAAACTGTTTATGGTAAATAGGATTACGCTATATATTATTTATTATAAAACTACTCGTAATTTATTAGTGATTTGAGGCTGATATTGTAAAATTAAAAATAGACAGATCTGTTCTTTACACAGCTCAAATTCTTAAGACAAGACAATAGTTCCTGTAAAAATTGTTATAATTCCTGAAACATTAGCTAAACCCGCGACCTTACCCGCGCAAAGAATTATAAATTATTACGTTTGGCACACAAACCTTCACCTGTCATTTTAACCCTTCGAGTGGTGACTTAAAAAAAGTAGTCTATGATTTTCCTATCCCCATGCCAAATTTCGTCTAAATCGGTTTATCGTTAAGAGATAACGGACAGAGTTACTTTAGCATTTGTAATACCTATGTAATAGTAGTAATAAAGACAAATGATACTATATACATAGTATTCATAAAATATGGTCATATACTACATAATATTGTATAAAATACAATCGATTTAAACATAAATAAATATTTATTACCTGAGTTTATTTATTCAATGTATTTATTTAATATAATTAGCTGCAATATCGCGGAAGCTGTCAAAATGTTTGCTCCGAAATATTAACTTTCATGGACACTAAAAATACATCAAACTTAACATAATTTAAGTTATATTATTTACACATATAAAACCGGTATTACGTCACTGCAAACGTATATATTGTTTTACAGTTTGCTACCGAGAACGGAATTCAAGGGATACGGGATTGTATATACAAATATATATATATTTTAATTGTTAGTGTATGTTATTGGATTTTAATTGTTTTTTTTTTTAAATATTTGTTATCTCATAACTCCGTCATTTATGAACCGTTTTTTTTTTTTAATTTATATTGTATATTATTCTATAAAGTTAGCTGTTTAACAACGTACTCCCGTACCTCGTAAAGTGCGTAGAATGTTGATTTATCTCTGGTCATGTCGTATAATCTGACTATTATGGTATGGAACACAGTAATATAACTCTTGCACAGTTTGAAAAATTTAGCACTACGTTAAAAAATTACAGAAATCTTGTTCATCCAAACGAAGATGTTCACTTATCGAAGTGAATCGAAGTGTGCATCATTAGATTCAAGATACCTTAAATGGGAAGAAGTCATGACTGTTTATAGACGTCTGACCTTGGATCGGACAAACAAGTAAAATGATGTTATATTTACTATTGAGTATTTCGCCGCAACATATTAAAAAACAACTTAGTACTACTATTGCCGTAAAAGGTTTAAATGATGAGATGGTTATATATTATATAATGTTATGTTAGTAAGTGTTTGTGTCTCATCTAAATTGTAAATATGTTTATATACTTAGTAAATACCCCAATATTATAACGACGAAAGTTTTGTGTATTTTTTCGGAAACAAACAAACACTACTTATGAATGTATTATATACGTAATAATAAATCATAATTTCACGATCAACAGTCTATATGTTATATTTACATGTACTTTCTTAAGTTGAGGTGCGGCAGCGGTTTATTTATAAATCGTTGAGATGGATTATCGTAAAAAATCCATGATGAAAAGAGAATAAACAAACATACACATATAATTGTTAAATTACACAATAAATAAGCAAGGAAAATAGTGGGCCTGTCAAAATGTATACATTCTGTAATAACTAAGTTCGATATTCAAAACTGATTATTTTCGGTGAAACGCAAAAGGGTCTCCTGTTTTAAAGTGATCACTATCGATAACAGGTTTTGGGCGGGTGAAAAACGCCAACAATGGGAAAAAATATATTACACCTGTATTTGCTCTACACATCCAGCCACCAACCTGAGCAGAACTATGAATGAACGGTAGATTATCTGATAACTAGAACCAGGGCACATCTATTCTAAATCATATTATTTTTGGCAAATATAATTGCTGGGGTCAGCTCAGTTGTGACGTTTACGAACGTCGTGTTCGATATAACAGATAATGTCATAATAATAATCATCGATTGAGCAAATCGGCGTGCGTTTCTGCATGAAAGACTACTCGATCACGTTGTTGAGCAAAATTTGTACTTGTGACTGAAATTAAACCAATCTATAAATAAGTCTCATGATATAATTTCCTGTTATTTATATAAATTATGCATAATTATTACAATACGGTAAAAATAACAAGTTAAAAATATTTTTAAGGTTCATATACATAGCACAGAATACAAGTTTAGTGTGAACCCAGCATAACATATCTCTGTGGGAAAATGGCTTACTTCTCATTAATTCTTAAAGAAATCTAGGAGATATTTATGTAAAAGTACATATGAATGAATAGATTTATCAACAAACATAGTTGCAATAATATCACTGGCTCTTACTTTTGACGACACGTTATTCTTGGGAGCGCTCCCTTGGTCTTCAGCCAAGGGATGGGTGATGTTACAGGAGAACACGCAAAGCTGGTTAACGTAACTCTGCCAAATTATACCAAATTGTAACCGTTTCCACACAATGATCAGTCTTCTATATTACTATTATATAGACATAACATATGTTTGTATGTATGTAGGGGGTAATCTCCGAATTTAAAAATCCAATACTAAAAATCTAAATAAACTGCATTTATATCGTATAATTTTCTTTATTAATACAATATATTGCACCCGTGCGAAGCCGAATTGGGTCGCTTTTCTATAATGGGATAATTTGTTTCTAACGAAGGAAATCATGAAAAACTTTATACTTAATTCTTTCTTTACGTTGTCAAGCGTTACTTACTTTGGTTGTTTTTTTTTATATATAAAACGAGGTCGGTTTTTAGGCCGCAAAAAATTGTATCTTGGTTGTACCGTAACGTGTAAAACGGAGATATGTACATAATTTAATAATTTGTCCAATCAAGGGTATATAAGTGAACGTTAGTGACGAGTTTTTCTATCAACATTATAAATGGTATTCGTATTGTTTTAGTTTGATTGTGAGTTAAATTGGTTAGAATGGGAACATGCGAAATCCGATTTTTTATGTGTAGAAGATGTGTGTGTAATTCATGTAATCCTGCATAAGTCGGAACAAAATTTTTCTAATATGTTTCCATCAACCATTGTAGGAGCAGCGTAGTTTGAGTACACCTTTTCCTCAAGTAGTGTATAGTAAAGATCGATTCCCAATATGGTGGTCATAAAATCAATGTCAGTCAAGCATATACAGCCAGTAATAATAAATTAACCACTTATATTTAGTAGCAAATTTATATGTGGTGTTTCTAGTTAATTTGGCTTTTCAATAAATCAATATGAGCTACTATTATTGTAATACGAGTATGTTAATACGCAAGTCTCGAATTAGATTAATATCAAAATATATTTATGGAAATTTATTTGATTCATATTAAGTGATGTTTTGAAATCACGCCGAATTAAATCAAATTTATAAATAATCGATATAAATGACGTGTTGTTTTTCCTAAATTTAATAAAATTACTAAAAAACGAAAAGACATTATTTTTATGTATAGTTATATTAACTATAATTTTGTAAGATTATGTTCAATATAATTCAATTCTGTATTCCTTAGTGTATGTTAGAATTACGTTACCAAAACAAATAGAAAGAAAATTTATGCAAAAAGGATTTAGAGAATATGTCGAAGCTAAAACTATTTGTTTTTCCAAATCTTTATTTAATAATATAAAAAACGTAATCCAAATATTACCGGGTGTAACTTATACTTACAATTTGAAGACATTTTAACGCTTTCTCAATGACACACCTGTATGACTCATTTTGTAATTATTTATCATTCATATAATCGTTTTTGTAACACAGAGTTAAAACGATTGATAATAATTCTCGACAGAACTACTTTTACGGCCGATTTATTTTACTTTTCAAATATAGCAGTTAATGGCGGCGCGCAGTGTGCCGAGTTCGTTTTGCAATAGCTGATTACGAGCCTTGTTTATAAAGGATTAGGTATATGCCGAAGGTACCTATAATGTATATCAAGAAAGATTGATTCTCTTGAATTCTGAACGACTTCTTTTTATAGACGACCCTAGTTAAGATCAATTGACGCTCTCATTTTTAAAATGTGCATACATTACTCATGTTAAAAACATACCGTACTGCTTTTATGATCGAATACAACACTTTTGGTCCTAACGAGATACCTAAATAAGACAAAATATGTTTTAAATGAAATTATAATTTATTTATAAATTATGATTTGCAACTTAAAGCTTGGAATTATACTTTGCTGACTCCAAATAGAGTATCGGTGACTCGGCCTGATAATAAATTAATAAATAAGCTTCAGCTACGTTCGAAGGAAATATAATTTGCAATGTTACAGATTAATGCCTGCGTGCTGATGCAAGAACAGGTACCTTAATGAAAAATGTATTACGTGTCTGAGTGCTTTTATGTTAGGCTCCACGGCATGATCTACTTCGAATGTGGGCGTTCGTGATTATGCTATATTATATTGAATATTATGGCTAGGTACTCCAACACCTTTTTTTAAAGTAACGACAATGGGTAAAATATACTTGTAACGGTATAATATCAGAGTAGGATATATTCTCCGAATAGCCAAGTAGGTTTTAGATTTTTTTAAATTATTGTCTTAGCTTAGAATGCCCTTTGGCACTTATGACATAACGACCTTTTAATACGTTTCGTCCGAGTAAAGGAAACTAAAATACATTTTCACGCAAATGACGTCACTGTCGTGTCGTCTAAATATGACAAATATACGACAGCCATGCGTATTAAATTTTTATTTAAATAAAATATTTGTGATGTTTATTGAATAGGGTATTCGCCGAATAATAAAAAGAATTACGATTATGTAAACGAGTTTTACCTTATCGTTGTGTTTTTTATTAATTTAAATATATTCATGATGTAATAATTATATTTGTGCGATACGTGAGTTATAACGGCGTTCTCATCGCCGATCATTGCGTCACTCGTTTGACAACAACGATTTTCCATCACATAAGAGCGCCAGTGCCGCGCGAACCGCGCTCATTATACAAACATACATTTCGATTCGAGTTATCGTTCATTCATAGATTCGACATTGTCAATATTTGGATAAATATAATTCCTTAAACATTATTTCTGTGAAAGGGTATGGAATACTGTAATACCCATGTTCTAATTTAAACATATAAAACATTCAAATGTTCCAACATAAAATGAATCGCATAACAGCTGATCCGTACTTTTTAATTCGAGGTCTCTTTAAGTATGATACAGTTTTATAACAGCTATAAAGAATTCACTGAATGGGACCTTGTACATTTTATTATCTGTAATAATTGTTGCAATTGATTGTAATTGCCATTAAAAGCGCAGTTGAACTATTGAATCGCCGATGTCGGCTCCATATCTTGCCTCAATAATCTAATTACATTCGACTTATATAATTATAAATTAAACATTAATTGCATTCGGACAAGAGAGTACTCAATACTTGGTACTCAATATTTTTAGGACAGTGTAATTACTTTAATACTTTGTTTTAATGTGCTATTTAATTGTATTAATAATAAAATACTTTTCAAAAGTTAATTTTTTGTTCGAACTATCTGTGGAGCAAAGTAATAGTAAATTAAATTTTAATGTCGTTTTTTTATGTTTTATTAAAAACTAGTGTTCGCTAATTGGTCGAAATACATCAGACATCTTATTGAATATTTATTTTATTGATAACATTAAAAGTTCATCGATAGTTACCAAATAGAAAAAACAAGGACAAGACATACATTTGAGGCAGATCTACGGAACTGTTTTGTCTTTAGCTATTCATATATAGATTATATATTCTAAACCAAGAAATAATCGACTCATATAACAAAACGTCTCAGAATTCGTTTCGATTTACGTTAACGTCAAAATACGTATAGTTACATTGTTAATACAATACGCGCGAAATAAGTTGGCCTGTCTGAAGTTAGGGTCGAAACATTTTTGCACAGTTTTCAAACCTCAGTTTCGTCTCGCTAAATGCTCTCGTTGACATGTGACTTGTTACCGGCTAACTTAGTTCATGAGTCTTTTTTAAATGAAAGCTTAGATGACTCCAGATTTTATAACGCTGAACAAATAAAGCCTAGTGAATTAATGTAGCTTTGGGACCGAGTGGTCATTGGACGATCGCAGCCGGAGACGCAACAGACGACCAGCGAACGTTCGGATTAAGTTAGTTAATCTGACTTTGACCGACAAGTTTTAAACTACAATAAATATGGTTAACTACACAATCAGACTAACTGTATCATCAATTATTTAATTTCGATATATGTTATTGACAATTGTAGAATTGTTTTATTTAGGAAATAAATTAACACGTTCGATGTATAGTATTTGCTGCCATAAAGCTGGTTTCGTTCAGTCAGTGGGTCATTTCATAACGACATTGACAACTGTTTTGATAATGCATGCTTGGTTACATAATCATTGGCGAGTTGTTAGTCGTAACTCTGTGTGAACGAGCTTGTACGATTATCGGCGTCTATTTGTAAATGATAACAAAACTAATTCCTTTTTATTGGCGTTCAGTCACACAATAACGGTTTCTTCAAATTGGATTTTAACAATTTGGTAACCTCAAACAAAGATGGTTGAAGCGATGAGTTTAAAGGTTATCCTATATACATACCTGCGGTCTTGTACAAGAAGGAAGTAAATATTATCATATTTATTTTTTATGACAATATATTTTTCTCTGGTGTTTATGTCAACCTTTTTACTAATGTAGATGGCAGTTGCATACTCATATCTGACACTACAGTACACTACACGTCACCGTTGGAATACAAAACAATAAATATTTATGCGTCCTCATACCAAAACTTATTCGTTCGTATGATATAAAGTTACCTTTTTAGAAGATAGTTCCTTTACCATTGAACATTTTGTCTTATAACATAAAAGCCGGCATTCCGATACAATTTTTTACAAACAGTTATCTGATACGACTCGGTCGCATCTTATTGTACGTCGTCGATGCCAGAAACCTTTACGTAAATGCCAACAACGACTACAAAGTTTTAATGCAATCAGATGAGCAGCTCGTGGTTTAAAATAAGTACGTAAATTTAAATTTTAAAAATTAGACGCATATTTTATTTTTTAATTTATTTTATTATTTAAATATTTTTAATCTATGTATAACAATGTAATGTAATAAATATAGTTTACTAGTATAACATATACTTTTTTTGTTTGTTGATTGATTGTCAAGTAAATAATATTATTGATAAGAGGTTACGCAATTTATTATTTAAAAGATGTAAAATGTCATTAGTGTCGTTCAATGCCATCTTATTTCAGCTAACGAGAGCCTATTCTCGTCGTAAGTGCCATACTCAAGCCCTCGGCATCACGTAATGTTCTCATAGTACATCCTCACGATTTGACTTATCTGATGCAATTGCTAGATCCCACCAGTTACTTTACTGACAGTTAACTTAATAAGGTTTTATTTTCAATTTGCGAAGTAACTTATATTCATGGAAATTAAATGTGTTGCTCGAATCGATTTACGATTCATTTAAATAATTTTATGTACGTCTCGAGGAAATCGATTATTAATTAGTAATTCAATAAATTTTTAATTGTTTAGAGAATTTATTACGTATAAGAACGAATTTAAACCACCATCAAAACGGAACAAACATTTTATCCTGTATACCGAACAAATTAAAGAAAAAATATATATTTTTAAAGTCAATTTTAATCAATTATAATAATACTTATTACATTATTAGAAAATGTTTATCCTCCAGTAAAATCTTTTTTTTTATGATATCGGTAGGCAGACGAACAAATGGACCACCTGATGGTCAGTGATAATCGATAAATGACAATGGTCAAGAAATGAGTGGGTGGTACCTACCCAGACGGGCTTGCACAAAGCCCTACCACCAAGTAAACTATAGACCATCAGACGTACATCATACATGACCGGTTTAGCGGCTTTGTACAGAAATTGAACTATTTTTGATATATACTCGATTAAAGCCAATAAATATTATGCGATATCACGTTTAGTATAATATATATTTTCAAGTTTATTTCACGCAGATAAGGAGCAGCTTACAGGGAGATTTAGTCCAGCTGTGGGACATTTACAGACGGTTGCATTTCTATTTTTATATACTCTACAATGTTAAAAAATTTAATACAAAAGTGATTGTAAGATATATTTTTTTGATTTTGTGTTAAGTAGGTTATTGCATCGACGTACATACACAATATGTAAAGATTACGATTATTGTATCAATTGAAGTAAATCAACCGTTTTAATAATATTCGATGCTCATTACCTACATCAAATTGTGACTTTTGTACCAAAAAATATTGAGTTTATCATAAAAAATATAGTGTTTACAAAATCAGAAATCAAATTAACTTTTATGTAATGAAGAACAAAAAATTCTTACAACATATTATCATGTCAGTTCTTATTCACAGTTACCGTTACTTTTAGGAAGGTATTTATAAACCTACATAATATAATCAACCTTCTTTGTTTAAATAATAATAATAAGAACAGCTAGAATGTCAATGTTACTCTATTATGAAGGTCCAAAATAAATGTATTACATAATATTATAATAAAAAATATTCACTTGGAATTCTATGTTCAACACAATGATAGATAATACCATGTAATGTTCGCCTTCCAAATGACTTGCAGGACTATTCATAATAGCTTTTATAACCATCGAAGTGAAAAGGAAAGTGACATACTTTCGTCTATAGAATTATAATAAGTGACATGGTACGCTCGGAGTCGATTCATAACGTTTATTATATTTTGTTAACAATTTGCGTAACATCGATGTCATTTGTTGAGCCTATTTAATTTTAAACGAAATAACTAAATTGATGTACAGATCAATTTTTACACTAACTGAAGTCATAAGAGATATAATTTCTTAGTTCCCAAGATTGATGACGTATTGGCAATGTAAGGAATGGTTAAAAAAAATTAAGGCACCTATTTTTATAGGCAGTAACCACTAGCCATTGTTTGCCCGTAAGTTTGTACCTTTATTATAAAAAAAAATAGACGTATCTTTAGAAATATAAATATAGTTTAGTTACCGCAGCTGAGAAGGTTTGTCGAACTCAGTCGTGACTACTTAATTTGTTGTTAAATAATCGTGTTGCCTCCAAACGACATAAAGCTGTGATGCCAGATGGTTCACTGCAAGAAGACGTTGGTCGTAAACAGAGATCGTGGGCTCAAACTCTACTGAGTATCATTGAGTTTTCTTGTGCATAACGTCTACATTTTACTTCGGTTTCGGCGGCGAAAGAAAACATTGTGAAGGAATTAGCGCGTGCAATATATATACAGTATGCACATAAACACTATATCAATAATAAACAGAAAAAGTCTTTAATCAGACTCCTAAGCGGTTTGACCGATTTCGATGAAAGATTATGAATGTTTTTGAATGACAAATAATTGACAAATGAATTCGACAGAGTTGGAACGAAAAACTAGTTCCTTCATCTAATTTAAAATTTAGAGCGAAAAAAGTCTTATCATAATTTTATAAACTGCATGTAAATGTATACATAAAGTTTGCCACATGTTTTAATTTGAATGTTGGCATAGAGCGTGTTCATTTTGTACCGTTCATTGGTATACGTAATTGTGTGACCGGTGGTAATAAAATAAAAAAAAACAATTACCGGTTAAAAAACAATTAGTGGTAGAATTTGGTCAAATAATTTAATGGTATAGGATAACAATATTATCACTTTGTGTCATTAGTCCCACAAATTCAAAAACTATTCTTATATCTGTAATGATTTAAAGTGTACCAAACTTTTGTTGACATTTCTGGAATTTTCACCAATGTTCTTCTAAAAGATTCGATAAATATGTCGTATCCTTCTACCTCTTTTTGTGGCTTATATTTGTGCCGAGAGGGCGCAGATTATTTCGTCAATTTCACGTGCGATGGAGAAGACACGATGGAGATTGGGCGGAACGGTCGAGATTACAGATTCAATATAATTTTGAAGGCATAATAGTAGTAGACTCTTTGTAACGCAATAATAAATAATTAGATAAATATAAATTGTTATTAAAATTCCATGTAACTATTAACTGTTTCTGTCATTGTCAATTATTAAACATTAGTTATATAGTAACCATTACAATATTTCGTTAGGGTTCGTATTACGAATAAAAATATTCATGTTACGTTATTTTGTAGGCTTTAGAAAAATTTCGATTAAATTCATCAATTAAATATATAAACTTTGTTAATCAACATACATATCACCATATTACAAATACGTAACAATTTATTAAACAATTAAAGTAATGTTACTAGTAGAAAGTTTTGGAATTTAAGAGGTAGTTCGTTTTGGTAAGTATTGGTTTATATAAAGTGGCAGCGATTTCTCTAGACGAGAAGGTAACGAGTTCCCATTATTGTGTGATTCTAATGAACTTTCGCTCTTTGGTCATTGTCAAGACTATCTTATGGGTTATCAGATATGCGGATAAAAATATAGATAAGAAAATGTATTCTACTATTGTCTTATGAAAAGAAAATAAAAATAATATAAGCCCGCATATGCCACAATGTCGAGCAAAGTCCTTCTTCCCACTAAAGTTCCATTCTGTATAGTTAAACTTATTTTACCATATACAGTGGTTAGTGGATAGTACATATTTGGCTGAATTTCAGTTTAATAATTAATAGATGTTTCCCTTCGCAATTGAGCACGAGATGAACCGGATATGAACTGGCGTTCTTACAGTTAAAATCTACTCAACTTATCCACTGAATTAAATTATAAAAAGTTATTCTACCTATAACTTCAAAAAATAATTCAAATGGCCAAAGTTCAATAAACTTATATGAAGCAAGTTGAAAAAAAAATGTTTTTAATTATTGTGAGTGAGATATGTATTTTTATAACAGATAACTTATATTTCGGTAATTCAGTAACGAATAAAAAAATAACAATACATAGGAATGTATGTATAAAATTATATCTGTTAAAAAAATACTTAAATACGAGTAATAATTTGAAAATAGTTATTATGTAGGTATATGTAATCATTACTGGAGATTTGTGTGATAGTGTAATATTGGAATGACTAAATTTAATCGAGGTAAAACGTACATATATATATATATTTTTTATTTATCTACTTGTAGGGGTTTACACGTTTTAGTGAACATTTTGTGTGAATGTAATTCTATTTGAATGCGAGTAAAACCGCGTGGCAAAGATACTATATTTTTATTTCACGTTGATGACATTCTATGATTGATCGGTTCATTACTATTTGCAATAAATATCATCACGAAATGACATAACATGGTCGTACAAAGTACGTCTTAATAATTATGTTTATATCATTTAATGTTCATGCGTGTTCCACTTTGATTTACAGGAGTGCTATTTTATGGAATAATTAATGTACTTAAAAACAGTGTCAATC
Organism: Vanessa tameamea; assembly: GCF_037043105.1. NCBI lineage: Eukaryota > Metazoa > Arthropoda > Insecta > Lepidoptera > Nymphalidae > Vanessa > Vanessa tameamea. The sequence continues at coordinate 15,125,741 of NC_087341.1, forward strand.
GTCAACGACGCTCGAGGCTGTAGCTTTAACTGTAACAAGGTGGTCGGCCGTCTCTCTAATCTTTCTATTTTCGGAGCGTACTGTCGCGCACAGATCATTAAATCAGAACAACCGAATAAATAATCATGAATGTGTCGTTGAATGTACTCACATAATCTGTATTTTGATGTCAATCAACATGCGCCTGTTGTGCTTAATGCGGGCATTTGTTTATTTATTATTATAGCAACTGGTTCAATTACGTACCTGTATCAATATGTGCAATCGATGCCTTAATAATCACATATGTTATTTAAATACTTACGGCCTTACTGTTAAACGTTATAGAACGGGTGAATAGTTACAAATAGATTTATCTATTTGTCATCAGTAATTTTAATATTAAGCTAAACATTTTGTAACATCTTTTTCAAATAAATTTTAATTAATTACTTTGGATAAAAAGCTTATAAACCTACAAATATCGTCGCCTATAGTCACGCATATATTTCGAATGTTTGAAAAATTGTAGAACATTTGTGACGTATAAAGTCATTAATGTTGTCGGCGAGTAATGATATCTATCTTTAATCGAAATACAATTACAATGACATGAAATATTCTCCGTCAATTTAAAAATATTTGTTTATCTAAAATTTGGTGAGAAAAAATGTTTTTGTTATCTATAGACATAACTAACCTTGGCAGTAAATATTACAACAATGTAATTAACGGTTCTGTAATCGTTCGCTAACTTGCTTTTAATTACAGATATGTACCTTCCGCCCTTGTTCTGTGAAAAATTTGAACAATAGGAGAGGTAGTTATTGTTAATCTTATCCGAGATAACGGCGTCGCGGTGTGCAGGGTCGCTTTGTTTATGCGGTCAAGGAAGACGGTGCAGAAACCGACACTCATAATAGTGCGTTTCTTGTGATTCGCAAAACATGAAATGTCACATTATATTCATGACCATTTTATGTTATAAACAACACGTACGTCTTGCAACACTACGTGATCACTGCGATTTGATTTCATACACGATCATAACAAAGCCTTAAAGTACAAAAGAAGGACAATTTTTTGTAACAGTAAATAGGTAGGTGAACGAATAAATGGGTCAATTGATGGTAAGTGGTCACCAACGCCCAAAGACATTGGTGACCTAAGAAATATTAAACATTCCTTACAAAACCAATGCGACACTAACCTGGGAATTAACTGCCTGTAGATACACTGGCTCGCTTCCCCCTCAAACCAGAACACAATAATACAGTGTTTTGTTGTTTGGTGGTAGAATATGTGATGAGTGGGTGGTACCCAGACGAGCTTGCACAAAGCCGTTCCACCAAGTATTTATAGGTTTAATAATTATACAAATTGTACAACGCCTAGAATAAGTCTTAGCTGAAATTTTATTCTTCATTTAGGCACGCAATAGCAGTGCTATTCTTTACAAACTCACTTCATTTCTCACTCGTGAAATGTTACTAATACGATCATATGCTATTTTAATGTATCTTGTATGCATTAAAGTGTTATAATTAATATAGTCAATGTCGAATATCACTTTCTGACATTACATGATCATGTTCTGCGGTATGTTTCGAGGTTGTCCTTATAGAATAGTTGCAGTGAATAGATTATTTCGCGTTAATGGAAACGGAGAAGAATAATAATTATTACGAATTGAGAACATTTTTTTTTGTTAGTCATATTACTATGTTAAAATATTTACACTGTTTTATAATAACCATACCCTTTAAAACACGCTTACAATAAACGCGTTCTGAGTTAAACGGTTAGCGATTGGTCACGAGTAGCTGAACAGATTTAGTTTTTATTAAGAATAGTTGAGGTTAGGCTAGACGAGCGAATATTCATACAGCGCGGTTACAATTACGTAAATTGTCAATAAATCGTTATATTTTTTTATATATTTTCTCGGGCAGCCTATCTTAAGGCCGGTCTCATCTAATTATAATATTTCATTGAACTGTTTTTAATCAATTTCAAAATGTTTTCATATACAAATATCGATGATAATTTGACACGTGTATTTACTTTTGATAATTAATAAATCCAATGGGTCTTCTAAAATTAGATATTATAAGAACACTTGCGTTACTTTTCTCTTTCTTTTTTACCTGCAATCGCATCAAGAAGAAAGAGATGCACTATATTCTTACGAATATCGCCAATAATCGGCATCGCTTTAATAAATTCGATTAACTAAAACCTCTACTTCTATCCTTGTCAATATGTAAATTATGTCTCATGTAAATATTTTTTATTTGCATGAGACATAATTTACATATTCCGTTGGGCTCGCTTTATAAATAGGTATCTGCTCAGATATTGACTTATTTCAGAAGTAATTTTTAAGCTATAAGAAAAATAATATTGATAATATTATAAAAAGAAATTTTATTGTGTCTACAGCACGCGACTTCATGATGCCATAGATTTGTAATATCTCTCCTTGCTAATTATTTTCACCGAGTACAAGAAGTTAAATGAAATTTTTTGTACTGCGAATATATATTTTTCCTTATGAAGCTCTGGCTGTCGCTCGCGTTTGTATAGATTAATGTGATGAAAGGGAGAGTAATGCTCTATATTGTACAGTACTGTTCGTTCTCTTGAGTAATGTTAACACTTTCACCACGTGGAAACAAATCGTTACGTCATTTTAAATAGTTATTTTTTTTTTCTATATCTATTTTAAACATACATATATTTTTATTAATTTAACATTTATAGTTTATTCAGTGACATACATTTATGGTCAAAATTTACGTTGACGTGTGTGGTTTTCAAGTGGTATTTACCCATAATATTATAGGAGCCGACTAAGAGATTTTTTGTGTGATGCACGATAATGATAATGGCAACCAAAGCTATCCCACCAACCATATAAACCACACGCACCAACCTCAAATAATTTAGTGAATTATGATCATTTGTATATGATGTTATTTATTAATTACATTTATTTATATCGATATTTTATATTTCATCTATCTTAGTCGTATCTTACAACTGTTCGGGTTCTATGAGACTTCATACATCTAAACTGTCACTAGATCTTTGCCTACGCTTTAAGGTTATCTGGTAAAGCTGCCTTTTACAAAATCAGTTTTGTCTTTGTGTACAATAAGCTTAATATATACAATCAATAATGAAGCAATTGTATTCTTAGATGTTAAGCTCAAGTTTATAAAATAGTGCGCTCGTGTCGCCAGTCAGCAGCGAGACAAACGGGCGTGGCGAGTCACAGCAACTGTCCTCATTTACCGCTAATCAGTCGCAGTCCGACCCACTCTTAATGAACTCCGCTAATATATAATATTCAAACTACCATTCATCATAAGCAAGACTACTAACACCCATAATTAATCAAACTTATTCATTACATACGCGGACCGCATTCATGCTAAGATTGTCAAGAGCCTTTTGAGCCTACAGACCGCCGCTTGGTTCACGTGTTACGCAATACATTTCACTTACACTTTAGTTATTTAAATGAGTAATGGAACGAACCCGCAGTAAATATTCAAAGATAACTAATTAGTTACAAAAGAATTCGAAGACGTTATGTCGATACCAATGCGTTTAATTATAATAAAGAAACAACTCAAAAGTACTACCAAATATAATTAATAATTGTATGATATAAAATAAATTATTAAGTCTCTATTAGTTGTTAACAGTAATATTTGTTATACGATGAATAATTATAGATTTAGTATCGGGAGAAAGTCGAACTAAGACAATGAAGTATCTAGTTTAATGTTAGCAGTAAATGTTTCAATGTTTATTTTATAAGAAAATAAATACTATCATATAAACATTAATTTTATATTCTGCTGGCCCAAAGATCAAGTTAAAGAACTGGTTTTAAAAAGTAGTTTTCTTATTAAATAGGACGTTGAACTTTTTGCCCAAAATTGTTATGTAATTCGCTACATAATTTGTTTTCACTCCGTCATTGGGTCGCATTCTTGATATTAATAATAGAAATAATTACAGATTTTGTTAATAAAATAGTATATTCGTTATATTATAGAATACATACTATAGTTTACTTAAATGATGTTGTATTTATTTTTTAAGAAATCGAGTTAAAATAGGTATTACACTTGACTAAATACTATTTTGAATATTACAATGTAAACACACAAACACAAAGTGTGCCTGTATGGAAAAGCTGAATTCATTTCATAGTATTGAAAAATGTCTAGAAGCAAACTAACCGAACATTGTACACGAGTCTTGTAGATATTGAACGGCATATCAACATCTTTTGTATAATCTACTTTTTGTTTAAAAAAGTTAATCTGAACGCGATTTTTTCTATTGGAATTAATCCTTAGTTTCTTTTTCCTAAAAACATATTAATAAAATTAATTTACAATCGTCGAAGATTTCGAGTAACGGAAACGGGAAAACGTACTAAAACTACTAATTGCATAATTAATTATACAAATAATCACGAGTCATTCCTTTTTTTATGCTGGCATTTTATAAATGGAGCCATTTTTAGTAACAAAATAAAGTTACAAAGATAAATTTAATCGATGTTTAATATTTAAATATTGATTGTTTTGCACATACACTGAATTTGAATATTTGACAAAAGCATTTATAAAGTTAGTCGCAGTGAGTAATAAAATATTATACTGAATTACTCTTAAACGTTCTCAGAGATGTTCCGCATTTTCCATATTGATTCGATGCAAAATCTTAAGTGTTACATATAAAAAGAACAAAGCGTTTTTTTAAATAAGGTTACGATGCCTTCGAGCACTCCATATTCACTTTCCGCGACTCCATAAATACCCAAGAATTTAAAGATATGAACATATAATGACTGAATATGAAAAATCTTTGAATTCATGTCCCTAACTAGATAATGACATTTCCGATTATAGAAATTATTAATGTAATCATACCATAATAATTGTTACCTATATAACGCGACAATTAAAAAAATAAATCGTTATTATTTTAAATAAGTTTATACGTATAAATATCTAAAAACTGCGCAGTACACTAGAACAAAATTGAACCAATCAAATCTTTATTCGATTTATAAGCACTAAATTTGCTTATCGATTTGTCAAAAATTTCGCACCGCTGTGAAAAGAAATACCTGGTAATAATTAGTCGCTCATAAAGTTATCATTAGACAACGATCACTTATTAGAATGAATTCATTAAACAAATTAACTTTAGAACATACCAAACAGGATTAAAAAAATATATTTAATAATGGATAAATGTTAATTTTTTTCATTAAAAAAACCGGAACAATTATGAATAAACTATGTTTTATATGTCATATTAAATTATTAATTGTAATGAAAACAGTCTGCAAATTATGGTGAAGAATGTGCCATAGGGAGGTAATTTTTAGGAAATAACTACAACAAAATGTTATTTATATAAGATTGAGACAACGTGAAGTAAAATTAACCATTAATGTTCAAAATTAAAACTTCAATCGTTATGCCTACAAATCTAAAAGATTATCAATAAAATGGATTCTTGAATATTCTTAACATTTTACATAGAATATTACTTGATGGTAGAGCTTTGTGCGAGCCTGTCTGGGTAGGTACCACCCACTCATCAGATGTTCCACAGCCAAACAGCAATACTTATTATAGTTGTGTTCCGGTTTGAAGGGTGAGTAAGCCAGTGTAACTACAGGCACAGGGGACATAATGTATTGGCTCCCAAGGTTGGTGGCGCATTGATGATCACACCAATATTAACCATTCCTGACATCAGTAAGGAATGGTTAATATTTCTTACAGCGTCAATGTATATGGGCGGTGGTGACCACTTACCCTCAGCTAGCCCTTTTGCCCGTCGGCCTACCTATTACATAAAAAAAAGAATATTGGCAATAGTGGGTGCAGAGTTCATTTCGTTTTTGTGTCTGTGTCGAATGTTTCGCTAATGGGATTTAAAATTGTTACGTAATTTCACAAAAACTTGGCCACACTAGGTACACACTTAAAAATAAACATTTTTGGCTGTAAAATTCATAAAGCTGTGTCAACGACCAACATATCAACCAATATCAAATACCATTACAGTTACCATTAATAATACCGGTCAGTTAAATATCATAGTGTTATTTATATTTGCAATATTTACGTTATATGTAAGTTTAAATATACAATCGCAATATACAAAGACATTAAACGGCTTTTCGATTTAGTCGTTTTAAATAATATACACTTGAATTACATAATTTATGATTTTTAGTATGTAAAATGGTAAATGAATACTCCGTAATATTAAGTATGAACGTAATATTTAGTAAGACCTTGCACGGACGCAGTTAAACGGCCCATAACCAAGCACCTTTGACCTCCACTAGAGTTCCGCTAAGCGTTGGCAGTAAATTCACATGGAAGGGGTATAATTGTAAAGACATCAGATACGACTGCAATTTTATTTATATGCTTAAATATAGTTATATGGAATAAATTTCGTAATGATAATAATCCTTATTGCTTCATAATTGTATATCGAGTCCATTGCTACCTCAGTATATATTTTGCCGTTTGGACGCGTTAATCAATCAAAATGAGAATACAATTGATCGAGCGAGTCAATTAAATATTCTAGTAACACTGCAAGAGTATTCTGTTGAGAAATTTTTCTGATACAGCATTGTGTATTTGATTTTGTAATGCGATATCACCAATGACAATCATTTAGGTTACACGGTGCTAGTGTTTGATCTGTATTAAACACTATCGATTTTTAAATGTTGTTTAACGAGTGTTTGATGAACACAGACTTTTTTTTTCGAACATCTTTGATTTGACATTGGAAAAAAAAGGCACAGCATTGTTTAATTAAGTTGAACTTATGACCACTTACTTTTATAATTGAAACGGACTGAGGTTTAATTTTTTTAGGTACGGTCGTTAAAAACTTGATTTTTATAAATTAGATTTTTCCTTATATTTGTAAAACCTAACTTTTTTTAATTTCATAAAAAAGTCAAAAATAAAAAGTTTCCTTGCAAGTTTCTTAATATTTGTTTGTCGATTTCTGTTAAACAAACGGAGATCCATACCTACATGAACGTCCGCTATAAGAAAACAAATACTTTAAACTATATTACAGATACTTGTTAAAAATACATCAATGTCATTGTTAAATAATAATATAAACATGATAAACGATGAATATTTAAGACTAAACGAAACAGTTGTAGTTTAGATTTCGTTCCTTCGACCGGGTATATTTATGGTTTTCCGTAGTTGTATCATTTTTAAACTAATAATAATATATAGTCGTAGCTTGAAGTCAAAGTTCAAATCTTATAATATATATAAAACTTCTCGTTCGAATCACAATGTAAATAAGGCAATTATTTATTTAAATAACATATTTAATATGTATGTTAAATAATATATAGTATATCCTATTATTTAATATAAAAATTACACAGTTTGACATAAGTCTATAAAATAGTCTATAATAAACAAACAACAAAATATTATATAAGCCTTTGTGCTCGAAAAACTATAACCTATCGTAATTTGATAGTTCCATCAATCGTGAATCCGGAAGAGGCAGAGAAGCAACCATAGCCTCTTTATGACATTAGTGTGATACATTGTTACGTGATGCGACATAACAGTTATACGTCAGGCCTGATTCACACGAAAATGTTCTCACATTACTTCATTTTACATTTTTTACTTAATACGCGTTATAATGCATTAATTACATTACAAAAAATCATTCTACCACGAAAAAATTTTATAAAATAACATAAAACAATTATTACATTTTGTAACAAACTACATCTCTTAATCCTATACAAAACTACATAAGTGCGTTTGATTTTAAAAGTAAATGATAAACTTAAAGTTGTAACTCCTAAACAAAATACCTTGTCTGAAGTTTTTTTTGCTTGGTGGAAGGGCGGGACATAACATCTTAGGTCCTATATTTATACGCTTAATAGAAAACAAAAATTCGTCATTGGAAAATTAGGTGCTTAAGTGAAACCTCCTTCTATTAGTAATCAAAAAATTTATAGCATTATTTTTTAGCTTAGTCTAGGCCAATCAGTAACTATTTTTGAACAAGTACTGTGGTCAGCGCCCAGCGGTCACCTTACTTCTATAATATACCTTTACTCTTGTCCTACTTACCAGCTTGATATTTAAATGATCAAACGCATCTTTATACTACCTGCTTTAATTACATACTTGACAGTTCAGCATTTGTAAATAGATAATAAATAAGATTGGAATTCTAGTCTAGTCATTATGTAGTTAATTTAATCTTTAGATTTATTTTTGTCATAATACAAAAAGTAATAAATATATCGCAATAGTAATTAATTGTAAAACATTTTGTAAGTCCTGGTACGAAATGTTTCCAATATTTGTGAAGTTTGTAACGGTGAGCCTCCTGCTCCTCATTTGCCACCAATAACATAAAAAGTGTATGCGTAAAAAAGTAAGCGTATAGACGTACAGATACTTAAATGTGTGCTTACGTGATTATATTAGAGAACCAAATGTCTCCATGCCGGAACGATACTTTGACACAGTGATGCTTTGTTTTAATGTTATTTCGTTAAATGATCCCAGGTGATACTCAAGAACTGTTAAACGAGGTCGCGGGTATTGCTCGTAAATAGTAATATTTCTGAGAAATATAGACTCAAGTGTTACGAAATATTATTTATACGATTTGCTTTAAATTGCATTGCCAATACATTCAAAGTATTACACTACTTGTTATCTACTTCGTGTAATCTACATTCCGGCGAACCGAACTAATAGAATCCATTCGCTAGACCCACTGCTAGGCACGGGTATAAATTATTTCTAATGGTTAACATTATTCTGCTTGAAGTTACCTACACCATTAGAGACCGCAAGGCGATACGATACACTTGCATACGTTAACGCGTTTAAGTCAAATGTACTAAGTAATATGTCTATCAAAAAATAAGTACAAAATATTTCTGGTCTAAATTACGAATGAAAATAAAATAAAATTACTTTAATTATTACTAATAACTGAATCGTACACGTAATGAATTGTGTTTATAGTATCATTATTAACTTAATTTGATTTTTGTTTTTCTATACGACGTGTTCAATTTCGACGGGAAAAGTAACATATTCCCGAAACAAATATAGATGTCCTTGATAAATAATGCACGAGAATCCGACTTAAGTTAAAACGATTATATTCATATTAAATATAATAATAATAAATGTATATATTAACATCTCCAATAAGTATAACCTTCTTCGAAAAAGTAGAAAGTTATTAATTAAAAACATGTTCAAGCGACTTCTTCTGCATGTCTACAGTTGTCTATTGTAAAAGATTTCATTTTTTTTTATAACAATAACGTTTATTTGTGTATAAAATATATAAATAGAGATATTTTTTACATTTGTGCCGTGAAAGATAATATTACATCAAAGCGTTTAATAGGAGCTAAGATTATCGTAACAGTGTTAATTACTTATAAATTTCATACTTAAGTAATTAAATTGATAATCAAGCAACTCACGGGGTTTAATTAATTTGATATAATACGTAACGTAAAATAAAAGTAAAACAAAATTGATCTTATATCTGAATTACTTACGAAGTAAATTCTTAGCAAATATTTTACGTTGTAGATTTTGTGACATCTATATTTTAAGCGAAGACTGAATAGTTTAGTTACTTTTGCTATTAACGAGCTGTTATGATTATTTTTTTGGAATATTCAATAATTATCAATTATGTTCTAGAATCAACAACTGGATGGTGACTAGTATTTAATAAATTAATTAAAAGTCTTATTATAAATAATGACAAACATAACAGTATCTCTTACACATACATGAACGACGTTTATCTAACAGTAATTTTTCAGTGGCTAGTTTTTTCTATAAAACAGCTTTGATTGTCGCACTGATAAATTACAAATAGTAAACACGAAATTTTAAATAATTGACAAGTTACAATAAAATAATCCGTGCCAAAGAAGTATGTATATGCTCTTTGTTCGAAGATGAGTTGCCTCTTACACAGATATGGCGCTAAGGTCGGCAGCGAATAATAAACATTAAGTGAGTGATAATACAGATGCTGATGATACGCTCAGTTCTCCATTGTCGTGGTCTCTCGGCCCGCAAACACTCGCCGGATAACGCAGCTACTTATTTCAAAGAGGCCTTTTACAAGGTCGTTGTCATTATGAAATTGTCAGCTTTAATATAAAATTAATAGAACACGTTGCGGCCGTAACGGCTGTTGAACATGTCTCTTAACATTACAAAATATAAAATAAATGTAATTCGACATTTTACTGCAGAAATTTCGTTTAAAAAAACATTACAACATTTTGTTAAAAATAATAATATAATATCACTACTTATTCAAGTGTATCCCTTTTTTATCTGTAGATACAATTAAAACTTAGCTAGCAATAGTATCGACTCTAGAGCGTTAAGTTTGTCCTATATTAACGGTATTGATTGTAGCTTGATGTTTTAAGTCGCATGTATTTAATGACACGTTACGCAAACGCCTTTCCCCGGGCTCAGTGGCGGACGCCCGCAGTGGCGTCGGCACAAGCCACCTGATGTCAGTCAAACATGATACCATCGCACGAGCCCACCCGGACACCGACATCTCATTCATTTTACAAATTAAAGTTATTATCCTAGTAGAGAATATTACTTTAAATTTCATAAAATTATTTGATCTTTAAAATGTTACGACAGAATTTCCAATATCGGTCGCGAGATATATAGAAAACCGCTTTAATAATCTAATGTCAATTCACCAACGAAATGAAAACATTCAAAATAATATTTAAAATATATTTTGTTGTAACTTTGACATTATTAGTGGATATTTCATTATCTTACACTAAGAACTAAAATGCTTCTATATAAATACTTATTATCATTATCGAATATTCATAAAAAATCTGAGCAGTAAACTTTATCAGAGAAATGATTTGAAACGTATGCAGACAGCATGAAAATATGTATAACTTTCTTTGCAATAGATAGTAAAAGTTAAGTATCAAATTATTCGCCTTAGCATTCTATTTCGTTTCAATTTCACGGTCTTTTAAACTGATAAAATTCGTGCAATTTTTATACGTCGTTTGTGTATGAAGCTAAATAAATATACTAAATTCCTATAAATCAAAACAATTAGGTAAATATAACAATACGATAATCACTATTTATTCTACTTTTTGTGTTATTATCAGCTAGTATAGAAAATGTTCTGGAATATCTTATGCATTCATTGTAAGATATTTAAAAGTTCTTGGATATACTTTTTTTAAATGAACCGCAAAAATATTCTCTTAAAGAAATAAAGGTGTTTTATTTGTCTTCACAATAGTGAATATTTACAAGTTTGCGATTATTATACTAAGTATACAAGTTATCTGTTGCCAGATGGGTTTCTTAAAAAAAAAAATCTTGTTGAACAGTCATTGTTTGTATTTATTAAAGCATGTCAAAGTGAATTTGTAGCCTGTGTGACAAACTTATGCAATCAGTAAATTACGTGTTTAATTAATGTGATCGCAGGGCTCCGTAAGACTTTAAATCCTAACTACCGCATTCGGTTTTCCTTACTTGACTTACTTGTACTGGGTTTAGTTTAATAAGTATTTGCTAATATTTTTTGTAGTGACAACATTAGAAATATTGCGTCAATAAAAAACTCTCAATGTACCAATAGGCAAAATAATTAAAAAAAAATATTACAACGAAAAGTTTTAAAAATATTATTTAGATTCATCCGTTTTACAATTTTAATTCCATCAATACAGAGTATACAAAGATAACATGTGTGTTCTGTGATAAAAAATGAGAAGACGAAGGTACCAAACGAGTCTATACATACTTACATCACCTCACACTCGTAACTTCGTCAATATTAGGTAATGTCAAACTTATTTTTTTTCTACAAAGGTAGTTTTTATTTAATGTATGAGGAACGGTTTACAATATAGTTGTAATTATGCAAAAATGCTCTAAAATATTTAACATAAGAACAATACAATTATTTCTCTTTTCATTATGCAAATATCATTCTACTTCGCCGTTTTTCAACATCTGTAATGAAATGGATCCCAAATTCGGGTCAAATTATGACTTTCATAAGATCCTCTTTTATAGTCTTGAAGATAAACCATATGGGGTTTCTCGTCTCCTAATCTATTACGTATTATTGCACGAAATAAAAGGATAATAAAAAAAACTCGCGATTTACGCTTTTGGCGCAACCGCTGACAGTAGTTTGGAATGGATTTGCAATGGAATGAAATTGGAAATTCGAAAAACGAATGATATCAAATAATAATATCAATTGATATATATATTCGCAGCTACGTAAGTACACTTTGGACGGAATATCTGAATTTTGAGACATTTAATATTTATTTAAGTGACTAGCTGTCGAGAGAAATCTTAACAAGTAACCGTAAAAGTCGTTAAATAATAGTTTCATTTATAACACATTCATTTATTATAAACCGTAATTTGTAGTCGTTTGAGATTGGCGTTCCATCTGTCATTAAAATAGCAAAGGTACAATATTAAAGGTTTGGAAAACATTTGCAATATCTTTTTTGTAATAAATCATAGTGAATGGTAATTTTTCTTACTCGTTATTTATTGTCTTCGTGTTGAATAGACGTGTATTGTAACAATGTTAAGTACCATAGTTCAATTATTGAATAATATGTACTGCGATAGCGGAGAGACTATTTAACAGTAGTAGTAGTTGACAGAAAATTATCTTAAATAACAAAATTTAACCTTAAATCGGTCTTATCACAAAAAGTGTAATGTTTCAAGACTACTTATTCATAAACTGTGGTTTCACAGTAATGGAATATATTGGTATTTAATTTGTATTCTTATGAAATTACGTACTGTCTTGAAACAACGCCGTGGTTGATTATTTTGTAATAGGAATAATAAAACCATATATACTTAAGCAATATCTTAACAAATATATTCAAGAAATTTTTACATAAACTATTGTGCACCAGCTCGAGAGTATTTCATAAAGGTAACATAATTTGTTACGTAGGTATTCCTTCACTTACAATAATTTAATATGATTACAATATACAATAATTATATTCTGAAATAAATGCATGAGTATGTACAAATTCTCACGCTCTATGTCATGTTTTAGAATTGACAAATAATATCCGGTTTATTAAATTCGCGTCATTATCATATATATATTTACAAAATAATTAAAATGACTTAATTTATTTGCTGGCAGGATAATTTCTGTGTTCTAGTTTTCATTAAGCAATCTCCTTGCGTAAGAACAGCTTAGTTCTATTTGCATGGACACCCGTAGGTTCGCCTTTCAATAAAATAATGGAACTATTATACATAAACGCGATAATATGTTAAAGCATTTTCGCAATGGTAAATTTTACATATTAAAACAAGAAACATGTATATAATTTACAAGCGAAAATCTATTTTTTATATCATTGCTCACATTTGAAGTTATAGGTTTGTTACGAACATTATATAATACATCCTGTATTATACGGATTTATCTTAACGCATTTTTTCAAATAGATAATAAATACTCAACTAAAATATTTTTATATAGTACAGAAATTATCGGTACTTGTTTCAAGTTTACTTTTAACTCTCTGACTTTTAATAGAGCACTCTGGTGGAACATTAACACGTAATTAGATCGACAATGAATATCTTCAACTTTGAATAAGAAAGATTGGCATGGATTGCGCGGTCGCAATCGAAGTGGCGAAGATTGGCGATACAATGCGGAGACCCTGAGCCACATTCGATTCGACGTTAACGCACGAGCAGCGCTACTGCATTGTGCGCTCGCGCCGCGACTCGCAGCCTCCCTAAGATTACTGCGAATACTTACCGTTAACGAGACCATTCCAAATGCCTTTTAGTTAACACCCTTACTACCTACGAATATGTTAACATAAATTGTTTTCAATTAAAACCACAAGTAATTTAAGGTGTTCTGAAGAACTAAATTTCAGTAAACATTTTGATGACTTTAAATAAAGTAAACATATTTATTTGGTCGTAAATATTATCAACAATAATATTATACTCATATATCATATATTTATAATTATTTTAATTAAATTACTTCTAAATGCATAGACTCGCCAAATGAATAAATATTTCGTTGTCAAGAAGAAAATATGTAAATATTATCTAGCAAATAAATGGTAAGGGCCAGTTGCAACTAGCGGCCGATTAAATATTTCAAGCCACTCCACTTTACCGGCAGCGCCCATAATTTTAGAGATTTGCGTAATGCCGAACGATCTGAACCTTCTAAAGTTACCTGTTAACGAGCTTGCACCGAGGCAGGTAACACAATAAACAGGTGACAATAACGAATGATTATATTATTATCTATCTATTATTAGTAAATAAATCAATTTTATATTTTAATTGACAACTCACTGAAATCTATGATGCAATTGTATTATACTAATTTCATTGTACTCAACCCTTACTGGAATAAAATTTGACGCGGCGATAATTCTTCCCACATGCCTTTCGGGTAAATGATCACCAACTTAACAATTATTCTACCTTCATCCGAAGATCGGATCGTCCCCATCTCTTCACACGTGTACGTGTGAATATGTGATTTACAACTCTCAAATCGGCAGACAAATTCCAATAAGTTTATTAAAAGACTAAATCAATTATTGTGAAACATTTAAATAAGTTTAATAGTATTTCAGAGCTTTCTTGCGTGTAAATGCATTCTCCACACGGTTATTTACTCGAAATAATAAAAGAAAAGACAGCAGGGTGCGGAATTTGCATTCGCGTTTGTTTTTGTATTCGCTTTTGTTGCTTCACTATAATGCTATGCGCGCTCCACCTGCCTTTTGTTTTTTTATAATCTAAGATTATTTTTGTTTTAACTTATTATTGGTTATTTTTATTTTAATATCAAAATAACCTTAGATTATATTTAACTTTTAAAATTCTGTGCATAAAAGTATGATCCGAAAATCGCGCTTTTAAATCAGGGTAACTTGTTCACAGTTTTCATTCGCGAACTCATCTCGTGCTCGATAGTAAAGATCAAACTATTAGCTTTGACAATGAGTCTAATTCGCCCAGTTTTTAAAATTCGTAAAATTTAACTAACTTGCGGGTTATCACACAATAAACTACTTACTTTTCTTTTTAATTATCTCCGGGGAAATAAAAGAAAAAATCTTGGGAACAGTTATAAACACTAACACATTATTTAAAAATAAATGAGGCTTTTGTCCAACGATGGGACTTATAATACTTGTAATATTATTATGATACAAGTTCAAAACAACTTTAGTTAAAAGTGCACGTTTAGAAGCATTAAATATCGATATAAAATTCTGATTAATGTAGGCACTAATTAAAATACGAATCAAAATAATCGTGTTTCACTCCATATAAACATTTTAATACCTACTTTATTAAAACATGTATTAAAGTATGTCCATGTTTAGATATAAATAAACTAGGTCGTGATTTAATCATCATAATTTTTTTTATAAATTGTGTAAGTTCTTCGATAAAAATTACTCTCAGTTGATAATAAATAATTTTTAATACTTGTAACGCAACAAAATCTTTGATAAGAATTTACAGAAATTTCAACCGATTCCTTTCACGGTAGTGTTTAGATTATTATAGAACTACTTATGAAAAACTGGACTATATTTTTACTACTACTTATTTAGTTCTTCTATTTATAAAAATATGCAAAGTCTATCTGAGCCAGGCGCCATTTACATTTTAATTTAATTCTAATATACTGTATATTTTGTTTCAGGGAACAATACATTTTCAACGTATTCGAGGTCATCGTTAGTACCTTAGAAACGAAACTTCAAAGAATTGAAAACTTGGATAAAGCAGTTGAACACCTAATGAGAAGAGTTGAGGCACTGGATTCACGAGTTAACGATAATATTCATAAAACTGATGCCATTATATCTAAATTGGGTAATTTAGATCTAAAACTATTTAGTCAACTAGCGCAAAGTGGAGAAGAAACTGCTACTGAAAATAACAACAGGAAAACTAATGATAATAAACTAAATAATGCGCAAATGCTCGATAAGAAGCTAGAATCGTTAGATCAAAAAGTTTCTGATATTGACACGAAATTAGTAGGTTTGAAAACCCAAATAGACAATAATTTCTTACCCGTCGACGACATCAACGCCGAAGCAAGCGAAAAGAAGCCAATCAATCTTAATGTTATAGAAATAGCAAAAAGCTTGAACACGGAAGTGATTAATGAAATTACTAAAGAAGTCGATCAATTGAGATCATCAATGTCCACAGTAGATCGTAAATTACAATTTCATATAAATCTCGTGTCTGAAAATTTAGGGAAAGTCCTATATATGATGGCTGACGTGCACGCCGCGATAGTGGAACCTGAAGCTGCTTCGATAAATGTAAATAATATATTTAAAAATCGTACTGTTACAAGTACTGCGTCGCCAGTAATGAAATCCAGTAAAATCGATACACTCGTCAACAAAATCATTCCGATGATGAGCGTTTCTGAAAAAATGGACGAAGTATGGGATGTGGTCGTCGGAACAAAGAGTTCTGTAGACGATCTGGTACCCAAATCAGATGAACTTCTGACGCAAACTCAGAGGCAGGAACGAGCAATTGGGCAGATTCATAATGACTTACGCCTTAAAACAAATCTTATTATTGAAAATCTGGACATGGTAGAAAAACGTCTTAAGAAACAGGAGGACGACGTAGCAACTTTAGCTCAACGGCCAGTACCAGCTGAATTACTGTTGGATCCAACAATAGACAGACTAGTTGAATATGCACCAAACAGGTACAGAGTGGAGGAGCCCTCAACGGATCCGATCACTACGGTTGCATACACTACCCCTACGACCATCATCGGGAACAACAGGTGAAATCATTCTAAATATTATGGTTAATTTTGCGAAAGTTTACTTTGCGAGTGTTGCCTTTGCTTTGCGTTGTGCTAATTAGCGAACGTTTTTAATAATGTCTAGCAATATCATCAATGTAATTAAAATTGTGCATAGAATATTTAAATAGGCATACGAAAATGTTATATGTAGAGTATTTAGTCTAATAGTGATGTCGCATACAGCCCGAGCAGTCCGAGCAATTCGAGCGCAAGTCCTACGAGTGCCACTGTAACAGTGACACCGACAAGCACTGGCAGTAGCGCAGGCCCCACCAGTCCTAGACCCACGAGCCGCAAAGGCGGAATCATCTTTCCGAGTGTGAAGAACAAACCCATCATCGGCAATAACACATTCGCTTCCGAAATTGTCGCCAACTACAAAGACGTTAAAGTGAGTTATATATCATATCGATTTAACAATGATTATTATTATTATTGATTGGACTTAAGCAATGCGATGATTTTTAAATGAACATATATTTACCAAAACATGTGTTACTGAATTGCTGTGCGAAGTATTTTATTTAAGATTATTTTTTTCTGAGTAAAAAATGAAATTCGATTGTGCTTATAACAATATACTTATTTATCTATATTACTATTAACATGTAAACAATTACAATATTAAAATAGATCTTAAAATAAGAAAAATGATCCTGTGTCTGAGTTAGTTAAATACATATCTTTATTTCAGACAACAGCGCTTTCCGAGAATTTAGTCGTTCACTTTTTACAAAATTTATTGTTTAAAACAGAACATGAAGTACATCATTATATCTAAGCAAAAAAAATGAGATGAAAATAAAAATTAACGTTAAAAAACCTTAAAATAATACAAAAAAATTATGATGGTGACCATTTTTAAGGGAGACTAGATTGTGCAGGACACAATTATTGTCTACTCCTCCGCTCTTATAATCTGATGGCAAAACAATCCTGTCACGACTACAACCGGAGACCGTTCAGGCGCAGGACTACAGACGTGTTTCTCGAGGTAGGAGAGTGTGACCTACCTACCTGCATATTCCAGGTAGCTCAGACTTTCTCGCCCGATAAACCTAATAACTTTTTATTGTCCTTACTAAGGTTTGAACTGGAATATATTTTGAATGTAATGTACGATATTGAATCTGTTTTTATTTTACAAAAGTGAGGTCTATTCATAATCTAGGAGCTAAAGACTCTTCCGGATGTTTTTAACAAAGTAGGAATACTCACTGTTGCATCACAATATATTTACAACAATATTATGTATATTCACAGTAGCATTGATCACTTTGATAAAATCAGTGATAATCATTGTATGTGCACAAGAAATAAGGATAAGCTTATAACGCCAAGTTTCCGACTCCGCAATATAAATAAATCATGGTATTCGTTTCTATAATAAAATTCCGCAGACATATTTAACTATGCCGTTTCATAAATTCGAATCATTTGTAAAAAATACTTTGGCAAAGAAGGCATATTATTCGATACAAGATTATATAGATGATAAAAAAGCGTAGAGTTAAGTCTTGTTGACTTCCAGGCAGGATATAATTGTATTTAACTAACATTACTGTATTTTTAGATGTTGAAAAAGAGTAACTACTGAGTTTCTTGCCGGTTCTTCTCGGTAGAATCTACATTCCGAACGGGTGGTAGCTTTACTTAATATAGTTTGTTAAATGACCATTCAAAAGTGCTTGTAAAAGCCTACTTGAATAAAGTATATTCTGATTTTGACTATTATCAATCTCACATCATTAAAATATTTTTTAAAGAACCAGAACAATAATCTCGATCGAAACTAATAGTAATTTATCAACGTTACGTAAATCTAAGTACAAATATAATAGGTACTTCGAGTTAGTTATAGAACGGGGCGTTTCGTATCTGACCGAGTTATTTTGTAGGAATTTTAATAAGTACCGTTTCTAGTTTGTCAAACTACGAATGTAAAATGCACATACTATTTCTATTTACTAAGCTATAGTGACTACCATTTAAGTCTCCTAGTTTAGCAATAAGGAACACTACGCAATATTTGGTGGCCGAGATATCCATTCACTAAACCACATCCTGCGACCACTATGAAAGGTATAATTAAAACCGAAGTATACTGTTACATCGATACACTTGCCAACTAATATAATTCTCTCGTTTGTTGACCGCTCGACTGATTGTTGCATCTTAATTAATAATTTTCGTATTACATTTAACATGTACGATGCGACCATGGAGAATCGAAGTTGATGGTTGTTGAAAGACTTTTTTATCGAAAATAAATAATATATTCATGCAATTTCGTTATCAAATGAAATATATTTTTCTTATTATTGTAAGCACTACGTACAGAAATAATCAATAGTGAAATATATGGTAATACAGGTTCTTTAAAATTCACCATTCGCTATTTTTGCATTTCTGCAATCCATATCTGGTATTATATTTTAAAATAAAACAATGACAAATGACATATGAAATCATATAACAGTTTAGTAATAACAAGGTGTTTAATATAATTGTAAAGTTAAATATTCTTTCTGTATCTATTTTTTAATAAAAAAAACATTAAACATACGCGGTTAAATCGAATTTTCGTTTTATAAATTTACTATAATAATTGATAAAACTGTAAAATATTTCAAAATATGTTTCTTGTGATGTTATCATCAGAGAGTAAGAAATCTGAACGTAATTGTAATACAATCGAGAGGTAAGTACCGCGCACTGATAATGTTACAGTAATAACTGGTTTCCACGTAAATGTGTATCTACTTTTGTTCTTGGTACAAAATAAATAGCGCAAAGCGATACAGATGATACATTTGTGGGCTACATTACTCCCGGGCTATTTAAAAAAGGTCCGTGTTTATATTAACTTTATTCGTCTAAAAACATTTAGATCACGAATGGAAACTAAACTTTATTCAACTTTTCCATCTTATTTTCGAAGAGTGAGTGTATTTGAACTATTTTGAAACAGATTGATGATTTTGTGATACACATAACATTACCCGTTTCGTATTACAGTTGTTATATCATGTGTGGATACGGGCTATGGCAGAGCGATTTCAATACTGGTATTGAAAATGGGACTCCAAGTTGTGCGCCAAGAGTTGCGCGCATGGAAAGTTGATATCGTTACGCAAATCTGGTTCATGTACAATATAGTTTGTAGGCAGTGCTTTTCGCGACTTTGTCGGCGTGCAAAAACCAGCCGTTCCCACTGAGCGACTATTACCAATCCTTGTAGCGTTATTATTGTTTCAACTTCGCGAAACAATCGGTTATGACGGATTATTTACGTCGGGTACCTTTACCGAGTGACTCGAAAATTACTAATTCATTAAAATACACATTGGAACGCTTTTTTATTTTACATATCAGAAAACAGTGTTCGTATAACGAATAAAGTTAATACTTTATATCTGCAATCTACATCATAATATTGAATAAGTTATAAATACATTAAGTAAGCGTTGCAATTGAGTAAAAGTGTAATATATTTACAAAACAATATAGAACGATTATATTGTACGAGTTGAATTTATAAGCTTACTGTTACATATAGTATGTACGTATATCCTTATACGGATTGTTGCAACACTAGGCATTACACTTAATCTCGCAGAATATATATAAGTATTATATATAGATGTATGTCTTTAAACATATAGTAAATATTGATAAACTGTATAACATATAATTTATTATGTAAGTATCTTAAAATAATTAATTAGTAAGCAAAATATTTCGAATCATTTAAATCTCATAACACATCAAGTCGCTTTTGATGCAATTATTCTATTAAATTTTATTATAAATTAACCTAAATAATTATACGCAATTAATTATACTCAAATCAGACTGTCTATCCTTCAGTAACGGAAAAGAAAGGTATAACAAAATTTAAAGCGTAATTTAAATTAATATCGCATACTATGCTTTAATGTCGAAGGTGTGTCGATTTCCGTTACAATTTATAAATTTAATAAAATTTATTTTAATTAGCTCATACCGATGCATTGCGATAATTTATATTTATACTTTAATATTATTTAAACGTTGCGTGAATGTATTATATAACCTATGGATGTCTAAAGCGCTTTTAAGCGGATGATTTGTTTGAGATGATCTATAATGCGTTATAAAAACTTTTCAGGGCTACTCGTGTGTCGATCTCTTCAACGCCGGGATGCGAGAGTCGGGCGTTTACTACCTGCAGATAAGAGGCACCACGTACTGGTTCTTGAAAGTGTTTTGTGAACAAAATGTCGCTGACGGCGGGTGGACGGTAAGATTATCTCCACGGAATCAATATTTATTTGCACTTAATCTTTACCGATTTATACTCGAGCCAGAATCCGCGCACGATATAAATTCGTAATATATTTTTGTAAAATGTTATATATGTTGTTTCATCAACATCTTCCACGGACAGGTTTTCATATTTTATTCTACTTATTATAAATAAAAGCGTGACTTTTTAATTAATGTTAGTTATTATATTTTTAATTACTTTATTTATAAATTGGCTAATAAACTGTGAAGTTTGTGTCTTTAAATTAAATAATATATCTTATAATATTTTTGTATTTATTGAATTACAATAAAGGACCATTCATGAAATTTATAAACTTGGACACAAGCTGTTAAAAAAAATTAAGAAAATAAGTTAACATTCATTTAGTTTTTAATGTCTTATTCTGATGCTATTTTTAATTGCCTTCAAAAATTATAGAGCATTAGCAAATGGAGTTGAGGTTGTACTTACATACAGCATATTACATTTTTGCTTATGGAACGATGATCATGATGATTTTAGCGTTAAGATCGGTATTAATCCAAAATATTCCATCTCAATTTCCTTGCTATAAATAATTGCAACGAAATTGTTCAGTTTATTGTTTCAAAACCGATTAAGTCTCCGCGTATTATCACAAAAACACAAACAGAATCAGACGTAGACTAAAAAAATAAGCTAATCAAGCAACTCTGAGAACGACTGAATTAAAACAAAAGTACTTTAAAAAAAATCGGTTAAACAAGAAAAATATTATAAAATCAATTTAATAACTTAACCAATGAATTGCAGGTAATTCATCGACGGGATGACTTCGGTGTTCCGGCTGAAAATTTCAATCGCGATTGGAGCGACTATAAGAACGGCTTCGGTGACCCCGGCAAGGAGTTCTGGCTTGGCAACGAAAATATATATATGCTAACAAACAACGATGACTACATGCTCAGGGTCGAACTTGAGGACTTTGATGGTAACAAACGGTAAGTTAAAGTTTAGTTTCCTATCGTGTCTATTGTACCTTATGTTATAAATAAAAATATATATATAATTAATAATTCGAGCGTCGCTTCCAAAAGGTCCAAACCATTAATAACAATCAATTTTCTCTCTGACAACATTGACATACTGACATATTGAGCTACATTTCTAATATACATTTGCAACATATCTGGTACATAAATTTATATCGATCAGATTAGACCATTGTGAAAAATCGAAAAAAAAACGAAAGAAGAAAATTCTTAGAGATACAGCTGTGTTAAAATATTTATGTTAGAAAATATATTCATTTTTTTTATAGACAAAATACTTTTATTCTAAATAGAGAGATAAATTATAAAGAAACTATGACATTTCAATGCAAAATTAAATTTACATTTGTATAAAAACTTTTTAGTCATAATATTCATTAATGACTGACTATTATTAGGATTAATTTATTTTAATTTTATATTATTATAAACTATAGCGCTAATAAGAAAAGTGTTTTATTCCAGGTACGCGCAGTATTCGCACTTCAAGATCTATTCTGAAGCGGAATATTATAAGCTTGAAATAGACGGCTACGAGGGTAACGCTGGCGATTCTCTAAATGATCCGTGGTACGGGTCCAACAACAGCCCCTTCTCTACATACAACCGGTAGTTATTTCTTTCTATATTTAATGTGTAGTTATAAATAGCGCGCCATACTGACGCTACAGGTCACTACAAATATGGCTTTACTATAGAAACGTACATTACGGAAAGATATCATTCAATACACCCTGCCACGAGACCATTTGTTATGCAACATGTGTGTTTATATACCTTATCTCGAAATATAGAGCGATTTTTGCTATATATTAGTAAATTCAGTTACGTAGTCGTACATATTGTTTACCAAGATATTTCCAATAAAACTATTATATTTTTCATCCATGCAATTTAGTTGTTTATTGTGGACCAAATTACTCCGTTTGTTATAGATATATTTAAAAAAAAAAAAACGATAAGAGCCGATTTGTAGTACACACACAAATCCGATATTAGCGATGTTAACTGATGTTATCTCAGATAAGGGTTAGATTTGAATCTTTTGGTCGGTGACAAACGACATAACAATGTCATATAAGTTACACGTATTATAGTATTATAGAAGATAAAAACAGTAAAATAATTAAGTAATTTATTCACCTATGAATTATTTAAATTGAAGACTGCTTTTGCTAGGTACTGTAAAAATCATGACCCGGTGGAATACTGGCAAAAATTCTAGCGGTATTTTGCTGCTCTGGGTGAAAAAAGATCCAGTTTTTATGTCACAAGTGGGGGAGTTAGACGAAGTGCTATATATTTTTGTAAATTGTATAGACACATATTCACAAAATATACCAGAATGTTTGCAGGCCCAATGTCGGCTTGAGTACACATCGCTGCGTAAGCGCTGCTCTCTGACACGCATTGTGATAGATAGATAATTTACATGCGTAGACGAATACCGTTAAGCAATATAGAATTCATGTTCAAAGGGACAAAATGTTTTGATTAATTTCGTTCCATGTTTTCTAATAGCCTACAAGGTAATGTTAACGTTACACGAAATAAATAAATATAAATATATATAATGAAGTTATTGTTCTAAAATAATTACCTAAAGGTAATATTGATGTCGATTAAATTTAAAAACAAAAACGAATCTAAAATTGTATGTACCATCTTAATTACTGTTTTATGGTATGAATTAAATGCGGTCGATTAAGATTTCGCAGTACGTTACACCAGATCGATCCAGTAGACCTTATCCATCATATGGCCAAACGCCGGGTTAAATTAATAATAATAAAAAAATATCTGTCAATAATTATTATTGCGAATTTGAAAATTGGCAGTGATACCACTACTACACCATCTTTAAAGTCACGTATAGGCGTTGGTTCTGCGCCAATCGAATATTGAGAATTAGGGAATACAGAGCTTGAAATATACATCCAATGCTGTGACAGTAATCGGTCGTGGAGGCGTTATTAGAATAGATAGAAAGACAAATATACTTTGTGTACTGAGTGTAATATATCATAATCTATACATATAATAAAATTGGAGTGTCTGTTTGTAATATTAAAATAACCGCGTTTTACTAAATGCATATATATGTATACACGGTACATATACCTAAATAACATTTTTTACAATTTTTGTCTGTCTGTCTGTCTGTTTGTTCCGGCTAATCTCTGGAACGGCTGGACCGATTTTGACGGGACTTTCACTGGCAGATAGCTGATGTAATAAGGAGTGACTTAGGCTACAACAATAATCATTTTGTTCAATTCAAACGCGCACGAAGTCGCGGCGCCGCTTGTCCGTAATAATAAACAGTTACCGCCAGATATCTTTAATTTCAATTTCATTAAAGATATAATTTCAAATTCTTCCTGCCTTTTTTATAATGTATGAAAATAAATTTAGGAAACATTATATTGAGTTATTTGATAAGTAACTTAACTTTAGACGTTTTCAATGATTTAGTCCAAAGCACCCGCATCGACAATTATTCTATTTAAGAGTTTTAAAACAGAATAACTATACAAGCGGATTTTATCCGAAACCTAATAATTCGACATAAAATACGTGTTTCTCTAAAATGTTTCGTATCGTCTCATTCTGGCAGCTTACTTTCTGTATCTTCCTCTCCTTTTTGCTACAACATGAACGTTTCGAGTTGCTAAATTCGGTTATTTTTTTAATTGTACGCGTCAAGTGTATATCGGTATGTCAATAATGATTTAAGTTAGAATGAATATTCACTTCTGACATTTGTAGATAATTATTTTGTTACAATAAATACTTTGACAACTTTCGAAATATATCGTTGTAATGTTTACGAAATTGAACTGATTTCACTTGCTATTGTTTATAATCCTATCCCCAGGCACGTTTTTCTTGGCACTATGAAACAGCGCGCAATACGATTATGCAATTCCCCTTAGGTCTTAAACCACTTCTAAGTTGCCTAATACAACATCCGATAATGAATTGAATTGTATAATGTATTTTAAGTCACCCGTTGAAACGTCTGTAATATTAAGTATGTCTGTGTATTCGGAATTATAATCTAATATTATAAATGCGACAGTAACTCTGCCTATCTGTCGGTCTGTTGCTCTTTCACTATCAAGCCAATAAACCGATTTTTTATTAAATTTCTTATGAAGAAAGCTTGAACTATAAGTATAAATACATAAGATTTTTATGACTAACTACTGACGACCAATCTCTATAATGCGCGTTAATTATTTATATATCTTGGGACTTCACAATAACTGTTTTGATTACAGAGACAATGACAGGTCTTCGTTGAACTGTGCTTCTATGCTAAAAGGCGGTTGGTGGTGGAAATCCTGCGGCCGTGGTCTCAACGGTCTCTACCTTCACGACCCTCAGGATCTGACAGCACGACAAGGTACTATTTTTTCCATTGTGTACAATTATTGAAATTGATATAGACTTTATTTAAAGAGACACTTGCGAAAACTAAATCGTCTATTTACAAGTTAATAAAAAATGGAAACTTAACTTAGAAAAACCCATATGACTCATACATATGTAAATCAAATCAAAATTAAATCAAATGTATTTTTTGAAGTAAAATTTACAATTAAGCGTTTTTGAGTCTTCAATATTTAATCACTACGACCGTTTTGGAAAGCAGCCTCTATTGAGAAGAAATGGCAAGAAACTCGTATAGTTGCTCTTTTGAAATAAACAGGTTTACAATGCTGTTATTCACTATTAGTGTTCAATCAGTCCTGTGATGGAACTTGAGCTTAAATCGAGGCGTTTTTTTTTTCTCTAAAAAGTATTCTTTTAATATAATAAGATTTATTAAGTAATTTCTTCTTCTTAATAAACTATTTAAATTTATCAAACGGTAAATTGATTATATTTTCCGGTATCTATGTATTATATATGTATGCGTATACCAATTCCCAAAAAACGTTTTCTGTATCGTAAGCTTCTGCTTGCTTTAGCAGGGGTTACAAGTTTATTTTTATTTCTTGTTTTTTATTTTAAATTTTGTATTTTATTCTGTATAAACATTGTATTATCAAAAATATATTGGAAGCAGCCGTTAATCCACCTATTTCTTTAAATTTTTCGTGTAATGATGTCCTAGAACTAATATTATAAATAGTTCGGGGAGCTCTTTTCTGCAAAATTGTTTTGATTGCATTAATGGCACTACTTAGCTTCTCTGCTAGGGCATACAAATGTAGTCAGTTTTTGAGTCAAGACAAAGACCGGCGACTCTACAAAGTCAAGTCTTTCATTATTTAAAATAACCGCAGAAGAATTTGACTTGACATTTGGCAGGAAAAATGAAATATATTTAGTCTTTTTTGCATTTAGGATTAGATTATTTATGTCAAACCAACCATGAACCTGTGACAGAGCACTGCTTACAATGTCATAGTTGTTTTTCATTCTGTCAAGTTTAAAAATAAGGAATGTATCATCTGCAAATAGTACAATGTCGCAAGTATTATTAATAAAATAGGGTAAATCATTTACATATATTAAAAACAGAGTAGGTCCTAAAATTAAACCCACAATACCCATTGTGGTATTTGTGCCAGAGCGCTATCCGATAATAGTTGAACGAGCAACCTTCAAAACTCTTTCATTAAGGTAGAAGGATTTCCGTCTACCATCTCCATACCATTCATTTCAATAGCATTTAAGTTTTTCTTGAAGAATATCATGCCTAACGCAATCGAAAACTTCTCACAGTTACAAAGTCACAAAAACATCTTAGCAGTATAGCGATCCTAAGTGAAACTGAACTGTTCAGAATATTTCTCGGGAAAAGGTCGAAGAAAACCGGGACAAAATTGTGTCTGAAATCGAATTTTCGTTAAACAAAGTCTCGAACCGGGGCCGCCTAAATCTAGTCCAATCAAACCCCAAAAAGACGCAAGTTTGAGCGTTAAATGCTAAAAAATACCATTTGTCGTATTTCCACGATTTGAGAAAATTCCGATAACCGCCACAGCTAATATCGGAATACTTGGCTTCGAAATTTCAAGCTTTGTTCAATTCCGCGATTAATCGGAAGGCAAAGCCAAATTGGCATCAAAAAAGCTCGGTCTGCTCAGCAAGGCAATACAGTATTTCACGTCGGCCCATTGGCTAAGACTATACAAGGCGCAAATTCGGCCTCACATGGACTGTACTGCTCTCACCTCTGATACGGGTGCTCCCCAGTACCAGGTCCTTCCATTTGACCGTATCAAACGTAGAGCAGCTCGAATTATCGACGATCAAGTCCTTTCCGATCTGCTTGATCCTTTGGCTTTGCGTAGAGATGTTGGATCACTCTGCATCAATGAGGAATTGTTCCACCTTCGGACATCTCGTCAAAATTCTAAGTTTGACCCTCACCACCTAGATATCCGAAAATCCACAACAGCGCGATTTGTAAGACATTTTCTGCCTCGCTCAACCACTCTGTGGAACCAGCTTTCTCCGAAAGATTTTCCGAACCGATACGACTTGGGAACCTTCAAGAAAAGAGCGTCCTTCCTTAACGGCCGGCAACGCATCTGCCTCCCGGTGTTACAGATGTCCATGGGCGGTGGTAGTCACTTTCCATCAGTTGAGCCTCCTGCTCGTTTGCCACCTATCACATAAAAAAAAAGAATGTAATAGCTTGATCTAGTTAAAGTATAATAACAATTGATTAAGCATGATTATTTACGTAATACTAGCAAAATAGATATTGGTCTATAGTTATTTGGATCATTTTTGTCACGGGACTTACATAATGGAATTACTTTACTAAATTTTAATAGATTTGGAAAAACACCAGATTCTTCACAATTATTAAAGATAACAGCTAAATAAGGAACCAAATCGACAATTACGTTGTTAATAATTGTATTCTATTATATATACTTATAATATTCCTTTATATATAGATACCGGTAGTGGCCCAGTCCGAGAACTGTGTTTGATTGTTTTGGTAAACGGTTTTGATCTGAAATATTTTATTGAATTACTTTTCAATTAATTTCAAAAGAAAATCATCTAAAAAGTTGGGATCATTTAAGCTAAAATTAATATTTGGAAAATAGTATTATTGAAGTTAATTAAGCGTTTTGCAGGAATTACAAGTGACTTTCCGTTTCTTTTGTTTTTCTTATAAACCTTGAATTGATATCATTGGGCCGAAGTGATCCGATATTAGTTTTGACTTTCTTATTTACGACTTCACAATTACAAAATACGTTATCTACACAGGTTGCGGAAGTAGCTAATATTCCTGTAGGTTCACAAAATACTTTATTTAAATTATAAGACTGATATAAATTTTTGAATCTAGTACTTATAGAAGATGGTACTAAAATATCAATCTTAAAAAGTCCACAAAAAACCACTTTCTCTGGCTCAGTACAAACTTGCTTAAGGCATCCTCCAGCACACACTCAAACATGTTACAATCTGATATTCAATACATGCGCATTGCTATGGTATGCTCGATTTATGTATATAAAAACCTTATATACATAAATCGATCTGACCTTAATGTAACCTCTAAGAGTAGAAGGCTCAACCAGTGTAACAAATCCTGGCAATTAAAAAAAAATCATGAATTAACTCATTATAAAACACATTAAAGGGTAAATCCTGGCAATAAATAGCATCACATTAGTCTGATTTTATTTGTTAATCTGACCTTTATCGATGTCTTTAATAGATCTTCTCTTGTTTCTCTTTTTGTTGAATTTTTTCTTATTTCAATACTGATTTTTTTTCTCTCTTCATCAAGCTCGTTATATACTCCGTCACAAATTTACTTAAGACTGGAATAATAATTCTTTTATGTGAACAATAGATTTCAAGTTGTAGTAAATTTTTTCGCAAGTTTTGGGTGTTCAAACCAAATTATCGATCGAATTTACTGATTTTCGGACCTTATTCAGATTTATGATACGATAATTGGATTCCCCATTGAAGATAATTCGTCGTGATGAACTCATCACCTATATCGTCGGTTTTCTTTGAATTTAAATTGTATTTATGTAAAATTACGTATTTTTTAAAGTTATTTTAGTTTTATAGTTATTACTTGATATATATTAAACATTTAAGGCGCAGGACCAGATAACATATCTCCCTACTTCCTTTCAATGTGTGCGTCTACTTTATCTTTTCCATTGTATCTCATTTTTAATACATCTTTAAATACAGGAATATTTCCACAAGTTTGGAAGGAGGCGAGAATTGTACCTGTGTTTAAAAGCAATGATCCCGCTTCCGTCGAAAATTATCGTCCGATATCAATCTTGTCAGCTGTGGCGAAGGTCTTCGAAAGTCTTGTACATTATAATTTAGCAGATTATCTTAAATCCCATATAAATAGTAATCAGCACGGATTCGTATCAGGAAGATCTACTAATACCAACCTTGTCACCTTTGTTACAGAAACAGTTAGAGCTGTAGATGAGGGTGAACAAATTGATGCAATTTATACAGATTTTTCGAAGGCTTTTGATACGGTTAATCACTGTATATTATTGGAGAGATTGAAATCGTTCGGTATAACTGACACCTTACTAAAGTGGTGCACCTCTTATATTAACGCACGCCCATCTACAGTAGCTATTGATGGATATCAGTCAGTTCCATACATTGCACATTCAGGAGTACCACAGGGATCAATTCTAGGTCCAATATTTTTTAATATATTTATAAACGAGTTACCCTTAATATTTAAACACGTTAGAGTCTACTTGTATGCTGATGATTTAAAAATAACAAAGACTATTAAAACTTACAATGACGTGACAATAGTACAGGAAGATATTAATCGCCTTGAAAACTGGTGCAAATTACATAAAATGAAATTAAACATCAAGAAGTGCTACCATATTCAGTTTACACGAAAAAGAAATACTATAGAAAGTGCGTACAATATATCTGGTATTACTATAAACAAGGTGCAAACTATTCGAGATTTAGGAGTTATTTTGGACTCGAAGCTTCAATTTAATACTCACGTCGAACACATTACAACATCCGCATTCAAGTCTTTGAGATTCATTTTGAGAAACTCTAAGGAGCTACATAAGTCATATACAATCATAATTCTTTACAACTCCTTGGTTAGAAGTAAACTGGAATACTGTTCTGTTGTCTGGAGCCCTCAATATAAAATTCATATTAATACAATCGAGAGAGTGCAAAAGAAGTTTTTAAAATTTTTACATTATAGATTTAATAACTTGCGGGGCGAACAGTACCAGGACCAACTTAATAACTACCACTTACTGTCCTTGAATTGTCGTAGAAAACTTTTAGATCTAACGTTTCTACACAAATTATTAAATAATAAAATTGATTGCCCACAAATCCTCTCTATGATTGGTTTTAACGTGCCTTTCAGAATACCTAGATACAAGTCACCGTTATTTGTAACAACTAAACAAAAAACCAACCTAGGAAAAAATTCACCAATAAACAGACTAGCTAGGACGTATAACGATTTATCGACTGGTATCAATGAACTAGACATCTTGCATGATAGTATCTACTCCTTTAAAAATATTTTTTTTATTTTTTACATAAATTAAGAAAAATCCTATATTTTGTAAACATGATTTTTTTGTTTTTTTACGCAATTTAATATCTATTATTTTTTATTATTGTAACTCTGTTAGTCGATGATTACCTATAACAAATTGCATGCTGTAATTACCTGTAAGTAAAAGAACAATTGAAATGTATTACTAAAAATTACTGTTGTACACGAATTATTGTATCTTTTGTTGGTAGTTCTAAATAAATAAATAAATAAATTTTAGAGTAATAAAAAACCTTAGGACCAGTTAAACCGACTGAAATAATGTGAATACGAGTTTACAATTAAGTAGCTAAGAATATATGACGATAAATGAGACAGTTAAATGCATACTTAAGACTGTGAGGCAGAAAAATCAGAGAGTATCAGCGATCAGATGTTTCGAATGCGAGCGCGCGTCAATGCAGATCATGCACATTAATCCAACTACGTGAAGTATTCGGTAGATTTCGCGTCAAGAGATCAGATCAGAGATGTTATTTTGAAAAAAAAAATAGTTTTTTTATTAAATTGATACTTTTTCATATTTCTTAATATAGGTAGAATATAAGATTCAATGATTTTTAACTCAATGGTGCTCTAATGAGTTACTCGTCACTGTATATTATCTTAAAAAGAGAACAAAATAAGACAAGCAAGTAATAATCAATAACTGTCATTTGTCTTCCCTTACAGGTATTGTGTGGTTCCGCTGGCGAGGTTGGGACTACACTCTCAAGCGAGCGTCTATGATGATCAAACCCAAAGGCTTACAACCCAACACATGAAGCCCTGGACAAACTCCCGCGATTTTATTTTATTATGTCTCTGTTCAATTGTTACGTGGATTCTGGACCTGTCTAACCGACTGTTTGTTAAAAATCAACGATAACAACATTCTAATCGCGTGTAAAAGTTTTAATTAGCCGTGGTAAAATGTATCGCAACGATTACTAGTAACATCAAACCGAAGATTTTAACAAAAAAAAAGTATTGAAGTGTACATTCAATGATTTGTTCTTGATATTAATGTTGTGGTTTTTATTATGCTATGAAACTGTTACATTTTTAATCATATCGGTTGTAAGCCTCGCGTTACAAAGATGAGTACTGAATCCACGTAATGACCCAAAAAAAAACAGAAGGCGGCTCATCGCTCAATTCGGTATATAATTCCGTTCTCCTAATGTTATTTCTGTAAATAATTCCCTTAAAATCATCTCTCTCCCGTCACGGCATTGCCTTCGTCATTATTGATTATATCGACTTTTTGTATATAACAGATTGTGTTCATAATATCTTAAACGTCGTGCCACACAGCCCTAATTCATTAATTTATTATTCATAACTTGATACATTAAATTTTCGTTAATTAGCTTTATAATTTTAGATTGTAGAATAAAATTAAGGTGTAAATAAATATGTATAACTATAAATTGAAAAATAAGCTATAAACAAGATGACAGTTGAACTGATTTTATAATATTTCTTTTCTTCGTTCCGATTTAACGGGGCATATATCTATCATTGAACTTGCGTCATATTTAAAACTATGTAGACATTTTTTTGTAAATTGCAACAACTTTAGGTACCATATTTGTAAAAAAAAAATTTTTTTGTAAAAATCAAATGTTTAAATAACACACTTAACTTCAAAATGAAATAAATGTTTCATAAAGGTTATTATAACCATTGTTTTGTGGATAGCTTGGGAATGGCACATGTTTTGTCATAAGTTCTTTTGACTGCAAAATTTAGTAATACCAAGTAAATATTATTTGCGATTTGGTAACTACCTAATAACTTTATACACAATTATGTGACATTTAATAGTTTACAACATATTGAAATTTTCAGTTACTACAGGAGCCGCCCTAAGCATCATAAAGCGCATGTTATAATCTACAGAAAAAATAAAAGTTCAATTTACTGTCTTATTTTTGTATAATATGTTTATTTTATTAAGTTGAAAACCTTTTGATACATTGCTTGTGAAGATTTGGAAAATTTTTGTACACATGTACCTAATATTATTAGTTATAATATATTTGCTATTATAATAAGTTGTTTTAATGTTGTTGAATTCCATTAACGATGGATAAAAAACACGCACACAGAGATACTTAAAATAAGCCCATATTAATCGGTATAGATCAATTCACTCACCAAGTCGTACCTACCCGATAAATGTAATAATAGGCCAAGTTTAAAAATAACTGTTAATTTATCCAATAGATACATTTTGAATTATTTGATTCAATTATGAAGCAGTGAGATCAAGTGCATTACCATTAACATCGTAATATTTTAGGTTTCACAAAAGCGTTTCGTGCTCTACACCATCAAATGCTTTGGATGGATCCCAATAAAAATCTGTCATTTCTCCCATGCTTAGTATAATGTCTAAATAGTGAAAATCACGCATCAGTTGTTGTTCACTATAAAAATATTATTTTAAAAAGGTCAAATTAAATTTTACTCGACTTTTTTTTTCAAATAATTTGGTTAACGACTGAAGTATAAAAATGTGTATGTGTTTGGACTATAGCATCAGGCATAGCCAAAATGGCCGCGATAGATCGGCACAGGTGGTTCGAGTTCGAAAGAAAAAATATGGCGCATTGCGGCGGCCATAATAAGGAAATTACGATTATATTGATAACTTTCATAGACTTAGATATACTTATTGTAAATTAAATTACAAAATTAAAGCAGGTAACTATAACTGAAATCGTCATATAGCTTTTATAATTTATTACAGCGTTCTAATTATTCGCATTTTATGACACTTCCGCCAAATCAAAGTTATTTTACAATTAATGACCTACTTAATAATCTGATACAATAGCGTAAATAAATATTTTTTGTAACGATGATGTTATTAAGTGAACAGAATAGAGGTTATAAGCGGAGTGTTGCGGTGAGGTGAGGCAAGGAGAGAAGAGGAGCGAGGTTTTGATGGCTATCAGTATAAATTTGAATTGTGATCTTATTGGTGGATAGAACAGTTCCTTGAGAAAAATAAAGGAGAGCAATAAAATAGATGATTAACCGAGTTGTATTGTAATACTAAAAGTAAAAAATTTACGATTTTTTAATATTTTACACTTTAGATACGTTTGTATTTTTTTTTGGATTTCATTCCTCTAAAGAAAAACAAGGAATCCTTATAAGATCACTTCGTTGTCCGTCTGTCAGTCTGTCAAGGCCGTTTTTCTCAGGAACAAGTAGAAATATTAAGTTGAAATTAATATCAATTATTTAATTCTGCTGTCCATTAAAGCTGTGAAAAAATCAAACCTCTATATCAACGCAATCAAAAGGTCATGGCTGTTTACGTCACATTTTGGGAACCAAAATAATATAATAGGGTACTTACCGTTGACCTAGAATCATTAAGTTTGGTAAGAAGCAATATCTTGTAGGGATAAGTATAGGAGAAATCAAAAAACCGTAAAATAGTTGTTTCATCAATGTCTGTTTCTATGAAAATTCTAAATCTTAACAAAATCTGGTAAATTTTTTAGTATTATGTAGTGGTACAGAACCCTCAGTCCGACTAGCATTGGTCCTGCTTTTTATGAGATAGATTGGTGACCCGACAAATGGACCAACTGATGGTAAATTGTCAACACTGCCTATAAACATTATTCTATAACAGGTATTCTAGCACACCAACTCCAACTCCTACACCTAAAGTGTTTATATGAAGCACAAGGCCAGAAGCTCCTAAACGCGCTACGAGGCTGCGTGAATCATAAAATATGTTAGCATTAATTGTAAAATATATGCTCAAAACAAATAAAGTTTATTTATAAGTGAAGATTAAACAAAGATAATTCACTTTAAATTGAAAAAAAACAATTTAGTTTAAACAAAAAAGAAAAACTAAGTTAGATATAAGTTTATTAACAATTACAACACAAAAGATAGTGGGCTGATTAGAGTAATTAATAATATTAATCGTCAACACAGACAGTGTGACGGGTAAAAGGTCGAAATAGTTAATAAAAATAAATCAAGAATTTGAACCCAGGTAAGGAACATTGAATTTTCAAATGCTTGATTGTGCGTGTTTATCATCTCATGGTCGGCGGTGAATCGGCGGCGAGGAAACATGCATGTGGCGAACGCTACGTGAGGATTACACACAACAACCCGCATTGGAGCAACGAGGTGGAATAAACTCCAAACCTTCTCCTCAAAAAGGAGAGGGGCCTTGGGCCGGCCGTGGGACATTTAGTAACTGAGACTTTATTTTTTAATTTATTTGTATTGTTTTTTGACAAGACAAAAATATGAAACATGACAAACGCGTACATAATTTTCGAACGTGTCTACAAGACGTATTTTCAGTTTTAACAATAATATAATTTTAAACCAACAAGAAATAATCTATAGGATTTAAGCAAAAAACAAATAGAATATTATTATAGTTTTCTGAAGACGACGAAAATACCTGTTAATTAAAATACGATTGGTATTTTTATTTAAATTACTTAACAAGGGCACACTTGACAATTATTAAAAACAATTAAAAACATTAGCATTACCTTGCATTTATGTATGTAACAATTTAATATTTTTTAGATTTTCTAACCAGCAGAATATATCATACAAAATAAATAGGACTACGAAGGTGCGCTGCTACGAAAAATTAAGTAGCGCGCGTAGCAGACGCAACATATCCGCTCATCTCCAACGTTAATCATTGGTGTCCCAGTTATATCAGAATTAATGTACATATTTTAATCAGGTACATTCTCTTTATTTTTGTTTCTTAAGGTTTGTTTTGATTTAAAGTTATTAGTAATATTTACGTGATAATTAATTATTATTGGCTTTAAATTGATGAAATCTATAAAATTTTCAATTTACAAAATTATCGTGCGAATTATATAGGAGATCTGTGACTCGATACATATTGTATCTTAAAATATAAACTTATTAATTGCAGAGAGCAGTGAAATTAGAAAAAATTATAAATAGTTGTTATAAAAATCATAATTTGCTCGTTTTTTCGTTAGTCATTGTAATTCAATCAACTTTTTGTTTTAGTACATTGAATAGTATACTTTACTTAAGGACTATAAAAATAGCCTTCTTTTTATTTGAATGGCGCAATTTTTTTTAGAACAAAAATAGTATTTTGTATGAAATAAATGTCATTTAAATATTATTTTAAATCATTTACAATAAACTTTCACCTGAAAGCTTTCGTTTTCTTACGGATGACTAGGTGGCGCTAGGAGTATTTTAGATGACGCTAACGTTGTTCCCGATGTAAAACCTTATAGGGTTGAAGCGAATTTTAGACATCAGGCCCTTCTCAAACGTTATTGAAATTTTTGAACTCGCATGAATATAAAATTTCTTGCGATAATTTTGACTCAAACTCCTCTACTACTTCCAGTACTAAATTAATAACTATACTGTCGAAGTAGAAAGTAACTACACAATGTAGCGTAATCCACGTAAGTTACTATTAATCAGGATTAATCAAGTAACATGCATTTACTTATAAAACAATATTTTTAAAAATATTGGACATCACTCTCGTGGTAATTCGTACTGGTACTGGTATTTTAAGTAAGACTGAAACTTACTTAAAATATTAAACTTGATTTAACTCTAAGGATAAAGGTAAGATATCAAGGGCAATAGAATGTAATAAATAATAAACTTTAATAATTAGAAATTAAAATAGAAAATAATTTATAATAACCAATGTCCTTAGAATAAGAAATTAGTTATATATTTTTAAACCTGTTTAACTAATCAATCAATATCATAAAGAAAAGAAATATAAACAATTAAAGCTACTACGATTTCTAATTAAAATTACAAAGCAGAATAGTAACGTCAACAAACTTGGTTAGAGAAGTGTGGAATACGCTTACAAATCCACCACGACACATAGAGTCACAAACACAGAGCCCATACCAGCACCAGAATCAACATCACTGCCGCCGCTAGGATTTTCCATAATGTTGATAAAGTTTCTAAACATATTTTTTTAGCAAAAAATGTATTATATATTTTTTCTTATTATTTTTTGTTAGATATAGTCAGTCACAATTTAGATGTAGCATCGGCAAAACCAATAAAACCGATTATATTCGATTTACACTACCAATAGCTTAGCTTAGCTTCCCATCGCGCCACTCGACGCCACTCGACGCTATAGATTCTCGCTTCAGTTCAATCCAGAACAGCAATGCCCGTGAATGAAACATTTCGTACACTGCGTGGCAATTTAATGGTAAAGTAATTATTATTTATTTGTTGGTATTTTTTTCAATATGAGTTAATTGAAACGGAATAATTCACTTTACTTAATTTTTAATTCACAAAATTTCAGCTCTCTAAAACCCACCGTACAATCATGGCTTTTATTTTAAAAAATATACCCTTTGCATTCAATCTACTGAAACCAGAATTGTATGAAATCATTACACGCCACAAAGCAGAAAATATTAAATAGGTACTCAATTAATTTAGGCCCAAGTTAAAGCTCACGTTAGTTTTAAAAATGCCTTGACTTATTTAACGAAAGGCAAATTTCGATTTAATGAGTCGTCATCAAATAGCGAGAATCGTTCGACTATTTTAGTGGAGCTATTGAGAAAGACGATTTAAGTTTGGATGTGTAACCATTCGAATAAGAATAAAATGATTTTATAGTATCAGGTGTTTTATCGTAAAAGCCGTATTATATTTACTTGATATTCTATACTTCAAATCTAATCCAAATAACTTCACTTTTTAAGTCAGTTAACAATAAATAAATAGATAATAATAAAGGTTCTAATTATGTGACCATTTATTTTGCTATCAAGTTCATGTATATCTACGCGTCAATTTGACGATCGGCGAAAATATCATTATCACATAAGAAATAAATAAATATTGATGGTTTTGAAGGCGTACTTAATTCGGATGTGATCGGTATTACGAATTTTGGAGATGTTTCATCTAAGTTGTGTCGTACTATACCTAATCAAAAAATTGTCGATACCGCGAAGAATATTGCCATCCTGGACACTATCACCGAGAGCCAGAAATACCTTATTTTCTAAAAGATAAAATGTGGGATCCAATAGTGCTCGTATGTACATTGAATGCCAGCATACTTGCTGAGTTGGTACGGCCCATTTATTAGGTGAGAAAGGTAAATAATAAAGGACTAACTTACTTTAAATTCTAATAGTTGATTTTTTTACATATAACATAATATATATATATATATATATATATATAAATATATATATAAAACTACAAAATATTTAAAACTGCCAGATACTATCCATCGGCCATAACCTCCACCAGACGGGCTAAAGTAATTGAACTTAACTTATATTCTAAAGCGTAATTTTCATAAAAATGTTACTCAGGAAATTTCGATCATATATAGCCCAACATCCCCCCAAAGAAACGGATGTTCCGAACCAGTCGCCTCATGGTGAGCCTCCTGCACGTTAGCCACCTATGACATAAAAAAAGATAATGTGGATTAGAATTTCAACGCGGGATAATGTGGAACTTATTTACCATAAAATAACCGGAAATACATTTAGCGTTTTTTTTTAAAATATAATTACTCAAATAAAAGTGAATTTCAATAAAAGTAGAGCTTTGTGATATAATGTTGGATATTGGATTGGGATATGAGATGGACTTCCATCAAAACGACACAACTCGATGTTAAGCGTTGACGCATTACTAAAATTAGGAATTTTTTAGTAACGGGTAGCCCGTAAACTACAACTGACCTGTCAATGTTGGATTATTAATGTCTACTAATAAAGTTTAAATTAAAACCAATGCTAAGTATACAATAAATATAAACTACTCTCATTACAATAACAAAACAATTTTTTAACTCTGATTTAAATAAAAATAAGAGTAAGTACGATAAATAAATTGTAATTTATTAGGACTAAGAATTTTCATAATATCAATTGTTATGTTCAATTAAAGATCTATTTACATTGAAACCTTAATATACAAATAAACATTACAAATCATGACAATAAAATTTTACTGTACAAATCATGACCTCATGAAATTGTAGCAAAAATGCAGACAGTATTTCCTCGTTCAATCGCAATTCCGATCCTCTGTAACCAGTGGAGGTAATAATAATAATTATTCTTATTATTTATTTTAATAAATAATAATAAATATATAGAAAAAATATAATCATTATAATTTACGAAATAAAAAAGCTAAGTCATTGGTGCTGTAATAATATTTAAATTGGTGGGAGGTAATTATTGAAAAGTTACCTTATTTGGAAAATATATAAACGTTAATTTTTAACCTATAAAAAATATTTATTTGTAATAGAGCAAAGTTAGTGCTGCCAATAAAGAGCCAACTAATATTAATTTTATAATTATTTTTTAGAATAAAAATAAAATAATTTTTAGAATAAAAATGATATTAGTAATTTGGGATATTATTTTCAAAAATTTAAACTCAAAACAAGTGCTTTTTTGTCAAAAAATGTTTATATATTATAAAAAGTTAAAAAAGGTTTAAAGATTTTTAAGATTACTTTTCGAGGTATAATCTGGAATGTTGGCAGCGCTAACTAAACTTAAGCTTTTACTTCTGAGCAGAGATAGTAGAGTTGAATGTTGATGTTGAAGATTGAAGACTAAAGTTGCTACTTGTCTGTCATTCTTATACTTTTGAGTTTGAGGCTTGAGCAAACTATATCAACATGGCTGGTCTCTTTCTGTGACATATTTTAAATAAATATTTAATTGAATTTTGCATTCTAAAAAACAATCGACAGTTTGATTCAAAAGTTCTAAGCTGTTCTGTTATTTAAATATAATATTTGTTGAAAAAATTATAGACAATTGAGTAAATACGACGATTGTAAGTGTATTTATATTTAATTTATAAATATTTAAACTTTTTTCCTATTTTTAATGTTTTGTTATTTTGTTGCAGTTAATGAGCAATAAAAACGAACAAAATGGCCGCCAGCCACCTCTTCCAGGACAGCCACCGCCTTCGCTAGACAACGAAGTTAACAATGAAAATGTACCCACTTCTACTAATGATAAAATGGAAATATGCCGCAATTTTGTTTGGGGCAGCTGCAATAAAAATACCCAATGCAAATTTCGTCACGAACTTGACTTCGAGGAAATGAAGAAAATCTTAAAATTTTGTCACGACTATCAGAATCCTCCCGGCTGTACAAGAGAACATTGCACATATCTACATACGACCAAAGAAGAAGAGAGTTTATTTTTTGCCACGGGGCAGCTTCCTCGTGTTCTTGCAGAAAGACATTCAAATATGTCGGCTGCTGCAGCTGAAACTATACCGCAAATAGCTCTCTTCATACAGGAGTCCTTCGTAGGACCTCCGCCACCTCCGCCACCTCCACCTGCCCCCGCTCCAGTAGTTGCTCCAACACCCGTAGCTTCAGCACCTCTACCAACTGCCAGACAGGCACCTCCTATGCTGCCTATGCAACAACTGCCGCCGCCGCCGCCACCGCCACCTGTGTCAACTGCGGTGCCCATTCAACAGCATGCATCTGTTTTCCAAGGTACTTTCTTTCGAGATACAATATAAAACAAGAAATTATGTTTACTTTAACACAGAATATTGAAAATAAACATTATTTCCAGCACCACCAGCAGTGCAGGTAAATACTCCGGCATATGCTATGAATACACCACCACCACCTATGCTTCTAATGTAAGTTAATAATACATTTGCCATGCTTTTAATAAAGACCTTTCAATATGAAGTCTCAGTAACCCGGCAGTTATTGAGTATTTGAAAAATGTTCTCCAAAGATCATTTTTGAAAATATCGACTTATGTTATGTTATGTTATGACTGACTGTCAAAGTTGAATAATATTATTTTCCATTTTCAGGTTTGATGCAAGCAGACCACCACCACCGATACCCAGCCATGTTCCTACAAAAAAGAATGTAATAAAAAGACCATCTCCTACTAATTTTGATGGTAAGGCATTTGAATTCAATTTATTCTTCAGTGTTTATTATGAAATTCTTAAAACATAGGTGTAATGACTTAATTTGATTATATCTGCATAATCTCACCGATATGCTTAGCGATATAAAAAAAATATGAATTAAGAAATAAGCTGATAAGAAACTCGAGCCTTAGCGAACATTAACTATCATATTATCTAAGAAATTTAAGTTCTATAGGTTGCAAATAGAAATTTTAATGAATTGTGTAGCCACACTAAAGTTAATTTAACTGTGAAAATTGTAATAAAATTTAACCGCAATTGCTATTACTTACAATACCTTTAAAGATTCCATGAATACAGAAGGTAAATTATTTACATACAGGTTATATAATTTTCAAAAATTAGTTTGGTTTATAAGCTTGCATTTATGCCTTTAAAATTATTTTATATTTAGAAAAACCTTTATTTTTTTGTTTATCCACATTAGTCAATTGTAATTATTTTATTTATTTATGAATTCATAATGAAATGTTCAATAACATCAATAGTAACCAACTGGCTTTAGTTGTTGCTTGATTATACTTTTTATTTAATCTTAACTTGAAGTTTTAATCTAGGTATATTTTATATATATTTGTAACTTTACATTGTTATAATTTTTTCCATAATTACTACTCATTTAATTTGAACTAATCAAAGGCAAATTAACTTTCTTATTCTTTATGATAAATTTAGTTAGTTGTAGGGTTTTATCTATTTATACTTATTTGTAGTTTTAGTGGCAGCAGGTAAACAAGCTAAATTCTATATTATAATTACAAATACTATATTATTGATTACCATAACTAGTTATACTAGTTTTTTTAAGGAATTTAAGTATTTTAGGAATAGTTAACTTGTATTCATTGAATATTCTTTCCCTCTGTCACATTGTAAATCTTAATCTATAGCTGTTTACAGTTTTGATAGTATTGATAGTTGGTTGCCTGGAAGAGATCGCTATGTAGCGATAAGATCGACAAAATTGTATACCTCTGTTATTTAAGCTGTATCCATGTTGTATTTATTTATTTTCTCTTTGTAGTGTACAATAAAGTATAAAGTATTGATTGCTCTTTCTGCCATTAGACTATAATTCATTCTCATATTATATTTACAAGTGATAAATTATTGTTTTTGCTGATACACTATAAAAAAATATTATTATTATTTTATTATATTATGAATTCATAAATATCTTCAATAAAATTGAAGTTTATTCATCAAATAAAAAGGTTATTGTCTACTAAGATGTTGAACTATTTAATTGATAACAATCCTGACTAAGACTCTGTAATCCGATAGAATAATTCATAGGTGATGAGACCATGATGTGAGATATCCCTCATATCTAAAAAACCTTTCGGATTGCAGTGACTTCAGTCAATTTAAATTGAAAGTATAAGCAATCTCGGGTGGAAAATATTGTCTATGGATACAATTATAAACTGTGGTTATTTTTGTCATCAATTATGATATCTGTTGTCTATGGCTTGGCGATCAATGATTTTGTTCTCAGCCCAACCGAAGAAAAGGAAGGTGGAAGAGCCGAAAGTCGCAGATGCTCGCTGCGTTCAGTGCGTGCAGCGTGATATCAGGTTTGGACACATCGAAATATTTAAACATTGTCTGTACTGGACTTCAGGTCACTTTTAGTTTAGTAGCTTTGTCTAGATGTACTGTAATAATTTGATGTGAATTTATTTGCGGGAGTATTTATTTATATGCAATGCGCGACACAAATCAAGCGAATTTTTAGAAATAAACATTTTCGAAATTTCATCTTAATCTGCTTCAGCTATCGATGTCACATATGAGCACTCCACAATGAGAATACTAATCAAATCTACACGATTACACTCGCGTACGTTGCACGGGTTTTTAAATATCTTGAAGGCTGTGCGAAAAAGATCATACGTCATACATCTATCAATATGTTCTCACTTAAAAAAACACAAATATTTTAAAACAATTTTACTGACAACTACACACCAACCACTCTAATATATTTTATTATATTATTAGAAGTACATAAAGCTGCTTTAAATAATTGTCAAAAGTTCTCCTTCAAACAAATAAATATACCATGCTGTCTTATTTTAATATATAAAACACATTAGTAAATTTATTTATCCATATTGAAGACAAATACAATATTCAGAATTACCAAATCCACTACATGTCTTAAACAGGCCGACTTCATTTAACTAATCTTAATACAATTAAATGTGAAAAGTTAGTGAAATAAAGTTAGATTCGTATGCATATACATAAAATATTTATCAGATTTTAAACATACTGGACTTCTTTGAGTGTTGCCAAATTTATTACAGGAAATATTAAAAACAATGAAAATGGTCATCTATACCACATCCATAATGTCCTTAATAAACTTCGATATTATGACACATCAATTATAAATATTATGCGTTGATGAAAACGGATATTTACAAGTCCTAATATCATTAAAGTATGTAAGTTTAATAATAGTCTATCTCTATTACTATACCTTAAACAGGTAAACATTTAGGAAAAGGGTTTTAATAATGTCAAGAACACAACCTATGCCAGTTCTGAAATTGGGCGGTGTTGCGCGGCGATTTCAATGTTTTAATGCAATAAGGTTCCAAAAATCGGGAGAACAATACAAGAAATATAACAACTATGAATACTTTAATATATTTATAATATTTCATGTATATATCAAAGTAATATATTAATTGCGATTGAATAAACAAATTAATCGTATTTTCAGATTGGAAACTTGTAAACAAGAAATGGACAAGTTATGTAGTGAAGAGGAGTACAATACCTTGATCTACAAAAAGAAGTTGGAGGAATACCAAAATCGTAAAGAATTGTTACGGTCATTAGTTAGTAATGATCTTTTCAGACTCATAGAAGAATATGTAGAAGTAAATGTATTTTAAGTAACATTATTCTAACCTGTCATCATAAACATAAAAATCTTGATGAACATTAAACAAAAACAAATTTATAATACAGAAGTTCGTAATTTTGTAAAATCGGGAATTCAGTCACCGTTGCTTATTTTTCTTAAGTAGTTCTACACTTTTATATTCATACAATATGAAATTTACAAGGAAATAAACTTAAAAGGCCATTTCATTCTTCCAGGGTGTACCACAACTCCAAGTTCACGACGTTCTAACACAGTTGAACCAAACACCATTTGTGTCTGTAAGTTTAATTTTCTATGTGTCAAACATACGGTTCCTAGTTAATAACAGAAACTAAAACTAGTCAAATGGAAATTTCTGTGTTTTTCTTTCATTTGAATTGAATAAGTTTTTTAATTTTTCTTTTACTAAAAATACATTGATTTTTTAGGGGACATCTAGTGTACCGAAACAGTTTTTACTGCAATTAATGGAGTATGTTCTGGAAAACTCAAGGGTTGACGCAGTAAGTAAATATGTTTAAAAAATGTGTTTATATTTAACCAATATCATATATATGTATATTTTTGTCTATTTTAGGTTCCTTCGTCTCCTCTGCGCCTAGATGAGTCCTTACTGCAAAGTTTGTCCAGGAGGACAAATTCTGCCGGACTTTCATCTCCAGATGTCTTACAAACGTTTATGGAAATCCTTAGGCAGTGTAAGTATTTTAGTTGACTTTTGTTTTAGTATAATCATCATCATATCA
Source organism: Vanessa tameamea (assembly GCF_037043105.1). NCBI lineage: Eukaryota > Metazoa > Arthropoda > Insecta > Lepidoptera > Nymphalidae > Vanessa > Vanessa tameamea. The sequence goes on from NC_087341.1 coordinate 15,170,322, forward strand.
ATCATACAAAATGTGTTAAAAATTCAAAAGATTTGAATCAGTCAGATGCTTTCCGGCTACCAGTAAATATAGGTGTCTTATAGGGGATATATTATTGGTAGTATTAATAGATCAGTACTATTTTTTACTTATATTCGAAATGCTTATCTTAAATCTGAAGCATTTGTCACAATTAGACAGCTTTTCTGGCCCTAAGGAAATAAGACACAATTGCTGTTCATTTAAATTAGTACTTTGTGTGTGGTCAATCGAATCTGTAGGTTTTTAATAGATACAGATAAAAAACAGAAAATTTACCTCATATAATATGATATTATATGATATGATGGATATAAACTGGATATAAAACTATCTTATTTAGATGACACTCTAAAAAAAGAAATAGTTGTTTGTATGTTCATTATTTTTATTTCCAATAAATTAGTTCCTCGACTCGCCACTAGAAGATCTCATCAATGTCGTATTAATCTTCTATGTTTCATTTTTAAAATGGAGTTCATAATTGCCTAAAATCTCAAATGCTATTTATTATCCTCTAGCAAATGCACCTGAACGTGTCCAAGCAACCGAAGTGCCCGGAACTATACCGAGATGTAGTACATTGACAACCAGTACTAGCACGAATGGCCTACAACGCTTCTCAAACGGGCAGAGTCGGGAGACACAAGTGAACCGAATGGTGCCACCGCCGCCGCAAGTAGCTCTTCCGCCGCCGCCGTCCTACCACCACTATCCGGCACCGCCGTCTAGGCTGTATTATCCTCCGCCATTTCCCGTTCCATCTACGGGTAAGTGTAAACAGATAAGTTACCCTTCTCTCGGCTCACGGAGCTTCTATATGCTAATGGAGAGTGACGCTCGCAGGAGGTGCGGTCGCCACCAGCCAGCTGACGCGAGCGCCGCCTCCCCCCGCGCCGGCCCCGCCCTCTGCGCCCGCACCGCCCCCCGCGCCCTCTTGCCACTCGTACACTGCGACGAGGTACCCTCCGCCATTCTACCAGCGTCACCAGTAGCAGAAAGTAATATGAAGCTAAGGCTAAAACACGAGGTGAACATGAACTTACTCTAGATATACGACAAGTTTTATAACCTTACGAATATACCGAATGTAATAGTTGTAAGGGCCCAAACTAGAATAAGCTCAAATGTGTTAGATTTATTTTAATTATAATTGACAATGTTTCGAAAAGAATTTCTCCGCACTAACGGTGTTTGGACGATCGGTGCTCCCACTGCTATCACACTAAACGGGTTGGCTATTTTATATCTCGATCGTAGATTCTGAAGCCAGGTACCTGATTTTCTATGATAATACTTCGTCGTTTATATGAAAAAGGAGATTATTTACGTTCAATAAAAAATAGCCAACTCCTGGCTCACTGGCAATATATTTTTTTACTGCTCTTAAGTAGTACATTCCTCAGCGATCACGAAAGTATTGCGGTGATATTTTTAAATAGAAATATTAACATTTTCTTCATATTTATGGAATGGGTTTCTATTCGGTTTTGCTGAGGTTCATATCAATATAAATATGTAATAAAGTGGTTTTGGCAGTGTTCTTGTTTCGAACTAATTATTGTTTCAATGTATTGTGTATTATGTATAGTTGTGTTAACGTTTCGTTTGAAATAGCGTAATATTTTTTACAACTTATATGCATTGATAAATGCTATTTTTTTTTGTTTACATTTTTAAATTAGGTATTGATAGCTATTGTGTTTTGTATGAAACTGATATAATATAAAGACAATTGGACGTGCTGTGCACAAATATTCAAACCCTCAAACACTAATAAATATTATTAAAAAGAATAATGAGACACGACGAAAAACTGTTTTATAATAACAGCAACTCTGTTACATAATATTATGCATTTTAATGATATTTATATATTGTGTTTATTTGGGTTGGATAATTTTTGCACAACACGTGTCAGCGGCTAATTATATAATTAGCTGGATTTATGAATGCAAGCCAGTTAACAAATTCAAGTTAAACAATTTTAAATGGTTTTATTACAAGGATAATGATCGATATGACTGTGACATTGAAAATATACATTGGTAATTTAAGATCTAACTGAATAACAATTCGTCGTTCCGGCTAAATTGAGAGAGTGAGCTTAAAACCTGATAAATTATGCGGCGTGATGTCTTCTAGAACAGTTAATTATTTACGGCGGTACTGAATTGTTATAAGTCATATAGATTAAAGTTATAACACAAGTTGTTATTAATTGAAATTAAAGTTCACTTTTGTACTTTAGTCTCAGAAGTTCGGCTGTTTTGTTCAGGCCCTGACTACTGAGATTCAATTTGTCTCATTATGTGATTGTGTATGTGACGTTGAACCGAATTAGTTTACTAAAAGGTGTACAGTCCGCAGAGTACAAGATATAAACATAAAATGCTATCAGCAATAAATAAAATAATCAAACAAACTTCTCTGAAATTATAGTATTTAATAAACTCTTTATAAAAATACTAACCACAGAATAGTGAAATCATAGTTTCCTTGTAAAATCCTAATAAATTTTCTTGGTAATGTTAACTTCAAAACTGAATTCAATTAGCGTTGAGTTATTCTCGGTCTCGTATTCTTTTGCTTTGCGACGCATGTTAATATGTCAGGTGTAGAATCTTAGGATCTGAGTTGTGTTCACAAGGGTGTTTTCGGGCATATAAATGAGGTCTCATTTCCTGGTCCTTCCACGTTAATTACCATGTGCCAAAATTTAATTTTAGAAAATTATTTACTTGGAATATAATATTCATGTCGCAAAAAAAGTGTTTACAACGCTTTCTACCCATTTAATTACTAAATCGCTCTGTATCCTCTAATGCTTGTTTATATTGTAATATGATTTGTCATCTGAAAGATTATACCTATTTTTAGCAAAACTAGACGTTTTATTTTGTATTGAAACCTTTATCTCATTTCATATTTTTATTAATGCAAAACAGTTCAAATTAGTTTTTTGTTTAGTTACAACTTATTTATTATAAAAATATCCTCCTCTTCCCAAAAATTGATCTGAATTTATTTTATTGTTTATTTAGACATATGAGTGTTTATCTACTAAAATGAAATTGCTAAGTGGATTGCAAACATTGAGATGGAAACCCATCTCAGTTGTAATCAATTTGGGAATAATTTATTTTACAACAGTTGAAAGGCAAGACTAAGTTGAATATTGAGGTACAAGGGTGGTATGAAGCAGTACTCCAGTATGTCGTAATACAAGAAGAACGATGTATGTAAGAAATGATGTAAAGTGATAACAAGATACGAAAAAATTACCTTAAAATATATAATGCACAACCTAAATATTATTCGTTAGAGCAATTAACATTTCAATTCGTAATTTCGAAATATGACCCTTGATTTCGAGACTTGCCAAATACGTTAAAAGATATGAATTATAAACTTTATTTTAATCAATATTTAAGTAATATCTCATATGAGGTGATTTTGATTTTAATTTATAAAACAAGCTATGTTCTTATTTAAATTCAGTTTATAAAATTACGCATTACGCAGCTTAAACATTTTGTTTTTGGACGATAGCGTTGATCTACATTTCCATCCGCCGATTTAAAAATGTCAGTTGTCTGCCGTTAATCGTCACTATTTTATTGGCACTGGCTCCTGACGTGAATTGTTTAATTTGTTTTACATTTTTTTAAATATAATCCATTGGCATCTTACATAAATATAGCCGTAATGGCGCGATTCGTTCGTAATTATATAATAGTATAATTATTACATCGAAGTATTTAATTGTTAATACTCTCGAATGTATGTCATGGTACAATAATGATGAACGAATATTTAATATGTAAGACTACTGAAGGCTGAATTCACCTGGAAATGACATACGTAACTAGGGAGTAACTGAGGGTAAGATTAGAGATCAAATGTGATTTATTCCTATAAAAGTAATTTTTATTTTGAATGTTTATAAGCTGGTTTTACAGGAATGCACTTGGCCATAAAATAAAGTTGTTATTCAAAAAGTATAGATTACCTAAGATATAAACATAACATACCTGTTTAACCTCTGGTTTTTATGTATGTGACTACTAAAATAAAACAACTCACATCACTTTAACTTCCACTATATTAATAAACCACTCGATACATATATTACTTATAACTTTAACAGAAAATGCGTCCTTACTAATTCGTCCTCAGTTTTTCTCCCCGATTCAAGATCCCGCGCTTCTCCGTGCCAGGCAGTACCAGCTCGCCTCACCAAACGGAAACGGAAATGGCGGTAGTGCCTCAACACGGTGTCGATTACCGCTCATAAATTATACGTATATAATTGTTTTTGGGAATAAATAAAAGCAAGTACGGATCGGTCAAAGCTTTTATTTAGAATAAGAATGATTTAAATGGACATAATCAGAATAGAACGAATCATCAGAAGTGCTATCCGAGCCATCGTTTACGTGTGTAATATTTTTTTTCAATTTCATCCTCTACGTTTTAAGTCAATATCGATGTTTAACTCTGCTAAAAGTTAAGTTAAAGTTGGACCCTCTTTCCTGACTGCGTACATTTCGTCGTACATGTATTTTATTTCTAACTCCACAAAGATCAAAATTGTCTATCTGTGTTACTTTTTTATTAAATGTGTTTTTTTCTCGGTGTAGAGATTTTCGAGACGTGGAAGCAGCAATTTCACCTTCTTTAGTAATTGTGCTGATGATTTTCTCAGACAAACCTGAAATTTAAAAAGCCTTAATTAATAAACTTACAACATTTAATTTACACTCACACATAATGGTACCGTTCACCATTAAATTAACGATTTCACTTGTGCGCACTTAGAAAATACTTTTACTAGATAAAGTGTGTGCCGTGGATGGAAGGTGAATAATACCATGACCCATATTGGTACAAATCTATTCATTTGTAAAAATTGTAATTTTATGTAATAATCATTATTCTTAAATTATAACATTTTACTGAAGTAGAGAATTATTTTTCAACATACGGGAATTCTTTAATAGCAGGTAACATTATTTTACATACCTGTAATGTCAGCTGTCAGCTACCCGTTTCAAACGGAATTACAGGACCTTTACTAGCTTTTTCCTTTTCACAAAATTCACGCACAGTTAGTACGATCTTTCTTCCACTACTCTGAATTCTTTTTGGCATGATTAAATGTAATTAATCACTGAATTTTTCAATATAACTGGAGGAGCTCTGAACAATTAGACAGTCAGTGACGCCAACCAAACGCGCAGCCTCTTTGATATATGTCAGATGTAAAATAACTGAACGCACTGTATATCAACATGGCTGGTCCCTTTCTGTGACATTTATAAATAAATACTTAAATACATTTTGCAATTTGCATTGTGGAAAACAATAAACACAGTTTGATTCAAAAGTTTTAAGCTCTTCTATTATTTGAATATATTCAAAAACTGAAAAAATCACAGGCAAAAGAAATACCACGATTGTAAGTACATATTTAATTGATAAATATTTAAACTTTTTATCTTTTAATAATGTTTAGTTATTTTGTTGCAGATAATGAGCAATAAAAACGAACAAAATGGTCGCCAGCCACCTCTTCCAGGACAGCCACCGCCTTCGCTAGACAACGAAGTTAACAATGAAAATGTACCCACTTCGAATGATAAAATGGAAATATGCCGTAATTTTGTGTGGGGCAGCTGCAATAAAAACACCCAATGCAAATTTCGTCACGAACTTGACTTTGAAGAAATGAAGAAAATCTTAAAATTTTGTCACGACTATCAGAATCCACCCGGTTGTACTAGAGAACATTGCACTTATCTACATACAACGAAAGAAGAAGAAAGTTTATTTTTTTCCACTGGGCAGCTTCCTCGTGTTCTTGCCGAAAGACATGCTAATATGTCGGCTGCTGCAGCGGAAACTATACCGCAAATAGCTCTCTTCATACAGGAGTCCTTCGTAGGGCCTCCGCCACCTCCGCCACCTCCACCTGCCCCCGCTCCAGTAGTTGCTCCAATACCTGTAGCTCCAGCACCTCTTCCAACTGCCAGACAGGCACCTCCTATGCTGCCTATGCAACAATTGCCGCCTCCGCCGCCACCGCCACCTGTGTCAAATGCGGTGCCCATTCAACAGCATGCAACTGTGTTCCAAGGTACTTTCTTTTGTTTTATTTTACCCTTTGGTAACTCTCGAGATATAATATAAAACAAGAAATTACATGTTCAGTTTAATACGGAATATATAAAAATAAACATTATTTCCAGCACCAGCACCAGTGCAGGTAAATACTCGGGCATATGCTATGAATACACCGCCACCACCTATGCTTCTAATGTAAGTTAATAATATATATATGACCTGCTTTTAATAAAGACCTTTCAATATGATGTCTCAGTAACCAACAGTTATTGATTTCTCTGCAAATGTGTGTTATTTTAAAAACTTAAGAGATTATATGAGATATGTCCTTCAAGGATAATTTTTAGTAAATAACAACAGATTGTCAAGGTCTAATAATATTATTTTACCTTTACAGGTTTGATGCAAGCAGACCACCACCACCAATACACAGCCAAGTTCCTACAAAACAGAATGCGATAAAAAGACCATCCACTAATTTTGAGGGTAAGGCATTTTGATTCTATTTATTCTATTTGATTCTGTTTATTATGAAATTTGTAAAACACAGGCATTATGACATCATTTGATTATATCTGCATAATCTCACCGATATGCTTAGCGATATAAAAAAATATATGAATTAAAAAATAAGCTGATAAGAAACTCAAGCCTTAGCGAACATAAACTACCATATTCTCTAAGCAATTTAATTTTTATAGTTTGCAAATACAAATTATAATGAACCTACACTCAAAGTTAATTGAACTGTAAAAATTGTTATAAAATTTGACCGCAATTGCTCTTACTTATACCCTTAAAGATTCCATTAATACAGAAGGTATATTATTTACACATCATTTCCAAAAATTTTGTTTGGTTTATAAGCTTGCACTTAAACACACACTTCACTTTAAAGTTATTTTCTATTTAGAATAATCTTTTTTGTTACCCTACCATGATTAATGGTAATTATTTTATTTAATTTATTTATGAATTCATAATGAAATATTCAATAACATCAATAGTTAGCAGATGGCTTTAGTTGTTACTTTCTAATACTTTACATTTAGAAGTTATAAAATTTTCCATAATTAATACACTATATTCATTTTAACAAATCAAAAGCAGATTAACAGTTTTATTCTTTATGAAAAGTTTAGTAAGTTGTAGGGTTTTATCTATCTATACTTATTTATAGTTTTAGAGATATCAGGTAAACGAACGAAATTTTATATTATAAGATTTTGTAAGGAATTAAAGAACTTTAGAATCAGTTAATTTGGTGTACTATTTGTATGCCAAGTTAACTGATTATTATATTTATTGCTCTTGTCGTCATTATTTCGAATGTCTGTTTCTCAATGGTCATAAGTATAAGTGAATCCTATTAATTCATAACTTTCCTAAAGCTAATGTCATTGATGCTGCGATTAGACAACAATTAATGTCTCATATTATATTTACAAGTGATAAATTATTGTTTTTGCTGATACACTATAAAAAATATTATTATAATTTTATTATATTATGAATTCATAAATATCTTAAATAAAATTGAAGTTTATTCATCAAATAAAAAGGTTATTGTCTATTAAGATGTTGAACTATTTAATTGATAACAATCCTGACTAAGACTCTGTAATCCGATAGAATAATTCATAGGTGATGAGACCATGATGTGAGATATCCCTCATATCTAAAAAACCTTTCGGATTGCAGTGACTTCAGTCAATTTAAATTGAAAGTATAAGCAATCTCGGGTGGAAAATATTCTCTATGGATACAATTATAAACTGTGGTTATTTTTGTCATCAATTATGATATCTGTTGTCTATGGCTTGGCGATCAATGATTTTGTTCTCAGCCCAACCGAAGAAAAGGAAGGTGGAAGAGCCGAAAGTCGCGGATGCTCACTGCGTTCAGTGCGTGCAGCGTGATATCAGGTTTGGACACATCGAAATATTTAAACATTGTCTGTACTGGACTTCAGGTCACTTTTAGTTTAGTAGCTTTGTCTAGATGTACTGTAATAATTTGATGTGAATTTATTTGCGGGAGTATTTATTTATATGCAATGCGCGACACAAATCAAGCGAATTTTTAGAAATAAACATTTTCGAAATTTCATCTTAATCTGCTTCAGCTATCGATGTCACATATGAGCACTCCACAATGAGAATACTAATCAAATCTACACGATTACACTCGCGTACGTTGCACGGGTTTTTAAATATCTTGAAGGCTGTGCGAAAAAGATCATACGTCATACATCTATCAATATGTTCTCACTTAAAAAAACACAAATATTTTAAAACAATTTTACTGACAACTACACACCAACCACTCTAATATATTTTATTATATTATTAGAATTACATAAAGCTGCTTTAAATAATTGTCAAAAGTTCTCCTTCAAACAAATAAATATACCATGCTGTCTTATTTTAATATATAAAACACATTAGTAAATTTATTTATCCATATTGAAGACAAATACAATATTCAGAATTACCAAATCCACTACATGTCTTAAACAGTTAACAATCTTAATACAATTAAATGTGAAAAGTTAGTGAAATAAATTTAGATTCGTATGCATATACATAAAATATTTATCAGATTTTAAACATACTGGACTTCTTTGAGTGTTGCCAAATTTATTACAGGAAATATTAAAAACAATGAAAATGGTCATCTATACCACATCCATAATGTCCTTAATAAACTTCGATATTATGACACATCAATTATAAATATTATGCGTTGATGAAAACGGATATTTACAAGTCCTAATATCATTAAAGTATGTAAGTTTAATAATAGTCTATCTCTATTACTATACCTTAAACAGGTAAACATTTAGGAAAAGGGTTTTAATAATGTCAAGAACACAACCTATGCCAGTTCTGAAATTGGGCGGTGTTGCGCGGCGATTTCAATGTTTTAATGCAATAAGGTTCCAAAAATCGGGAGAACAATACAAGAAATATAACAACTATGAATACTTTAATATATTTATAATATTTCATGTATATATCAAAGTAATATATTAATTGCGATTGAATAAACAAATTAATCGTATTTTCAGAGTGGAAACTTGTAAACAAGAAATGGACAAATTATGTAGTGAAGAGGAGTATAATACCTTGATCTACAAAAAGAAGTTGGAGGAATACCAAAATCGTAAAGAATTGTTACGGTCATTAGTTAGTAATGATCTTTTCAGACTCATAGAAGAATATGTAGAAGTAAATATATTTTAAGTAACATTATTCTAACCTGTCACCATAAACATAAAAATCTCGATGAACATTAAACAAAAATAAATTTATAATATAGAAGTTCGTAATTTTGTAAAATTGGGAATTCTGTCACGATTGCTGGAATGTCTTAAGTAGATTTTTCTTAGTACACTTTTATATTCTAATCATATAAAATTTAAACGGAAATTTTTTCTTCCAGGGTGTACCACAACTTCATGTTCACGACGTCCTAACACAGCTCAACCAAACGCCCTTTGTTTCGGTAAGTTTAATTTTTTACGTGGCAGTTATACATATAGTTATTAGTAGCTTGTTGATTAAGAAACTAAAGCTAGTCAAATGGAAATTTCTATGTTTTTCTTTTATTTGAGATGAAAAATTCATAATTACATGAGATGTTTCTTTAATTTTTCTATACTAAAAATTCATTAATTATTTTAGGGGACATCTAGTGTACCAAAACAGTTTTTACTGCAGTTAATGGAGTATGTTCTGGAAAATTCAAGAGTTGACGCAGTAAGTAATTATATTTAAAAAAAAAGTGTTAATATTTAATATATATGATATAAATGTATATTTTTCATCTATTTCAGGTTCCTTCGTCTGCTCTTCGCTTAGATGAGTCCTTATTGCAAAGTTTGTCAAGGAGGACAAACTCTGTCGGACTTTCATCCCCAGATGTCTTACAGACGTTTATGGAAATCCTTAGGCAGTGTAAGTGTTTTATTGACTTTTCCTTTATGAAATTCAATAGATTTGAATCAGTTAAATGTTTTCCGGCTTCCCAGTAATTATAGGTATCTTATAGGGATATATTAATAGGTCAGTATTATTTCTTACTTATAATAAAGACATTCTTTATCTTAAATCTGAACCATTTGTCAATTAGACAGCTTATCTAAGCTTGAAGGAATTAAAGCAAAAATTGCTTTTCGATTTGTACTTTGAGCGAGGTCAGTCGAATATGTAGGTTTTGAATAAATACAGTTAAAAAATAGAGAAAATTTACCTCTATAGTATGATATGATTAGCTATAACCAATCAACGACCGATCATCAATAAATAATCATGTTTAAATATTATGTCATAATATTTATAAAACTACGGAATTTAAAAAGTAATATATATATACGCAGTGACTTTCTTTATCTGATGAATCGGAAGTGGTGGCTTTGGTATAGGCACATGTATTTGCTTAATAGCATCTACATACATGAGTACACAATTATCGCATGAGTTGGTAGTTTTGCGAACTCAGGACACGAGGTGGTATCATTTGATTGGCATCGATGCTATTTATGCTATAATAAAGAGGCAAACTAAAGATTATGGAAATGCGTTATCATCACTATGGCTCTGAAGCGGTTTCAATAGTGTACGCATCTTCTTCGCGATTTCCTCGCACATATGCTACTAAGACATTCCAATGACTATCAGGCGATATAACTACGCATACGGGTGATACGGGGATATTATATTCTAAACAGTTTATATCACGTTTTCATGATGCTCTAAGGAAACGCTGGATTAACTTGCCGAAATAAAGAGTACCCTACAAGTGGACAAAGACAATTTGATAGAATGTGTTAAGTAAAATATAATAAATATGTTCTATGGAATTAATTGGTTACTCGAAGACTTTTTTGTGGTTGCTATATCAACTTGCCGCTAGAAGATCTCATCATTGACAATATTAAAATTAATATATATTTTATGACAGGCGTTGATGTACTCTACTGTTACTGTCACATACTGTCACAGAAAATGGTATTAACAAAAACATTTCCCAGAAATGTGTCACTGCAAATAGCAATAGCCCAAATAGCCTAATGCGTACAATGTCTGACCCAGCCTGTAATACTTATAATACACTAGCTGTGCCCGCGACTTCGTTCGCGTAGTTGTCGGAAACACTATCATGATTATCGTTTGATTGCTCACGTTGGTTTTTGTTATTATTATCGTCAATAAGATTTAATAATATGTTTTACAGTACTTCAGCGTAGATTATATTTTTAGTTTTATTTTCTTGTGGTAGAAGAACATACTGATTTTGCCCGCAACCCGATCTTGACAACGCGACATATACCTAGTTGGCCGTGTGAAAAGCAGTCTTGACGTAAATCGATTCATACGTGTTTAAATGTTTGGCCCTGTGATTTATTAATGGTTACGGCAAAAGATAACTTAATGGGAAATTGAATTATTTTAAAATGAAAAGGTAAATCATTTGGAATCATTGGGATGCGAGGTATAAGCACTGTTTGACCAATTGCCGGACCAGTCAAAACTGTTGCAACGATCACGTTATTGCGAAGGAATTTTACTTGAAGGCGGGTCCCGTTACATAAATTTGGTGGTTTAAGATTTCTGAGTAAAATTATCGCAGCACCTATTTTTAACTTCAGGGAATGTGGTGGAAGGCCGCTCGGGTTTAAAGAATTGAGAAACTCTTGTGGGTAATGGACAGCATCTTCTTGATCCATTACATTATCAATAGATGTGTAGGTAGTTATATCACCTGGAAGTTTGGTTAAAATTAGGTCCTTAATTTCGTCAACGCTACTATTTCTCGCCGCCAATATTGCCCTTTGACACATCCATTGGTAATCTTTATTTTCTATTTCGACGATATTAGGGTAAACTTTTCATATTAAATCCTCTATGCTAGTCACTTTCTGCTCTAGTTCCTCTTAAAATTACCGGTAAAGTTTGTCTAAATAAATTACCAACATCTGTGTTTTTATTGCTTATTGTTATACGGTCAATTATGACAACCCTTTTCTTAAACATAAAAGAAATATTGTACAATAGTGTACGATTGCGAATATTTTTTTTGTTAACAATTCGATGCAGGTGTATCGACATCTGGATGTAAGACAAAAGAAAAAGTCAATTGTAAATAAATAAATCACAAACAAAATTCATACTCTGCCAAAACAAACAAAACGTTCAACAGGAAATGTAATAGTAAATCTGAATGACTTTTTTTTGTCTTGGATTAGGAGAAAAGTTCATGAATTGTAATACCTGACGGTAGACATGTTTGCTTAAACACTCAATTTTGATTCCAATTTTCTGTCATTATATAGGACCACTATGTACGTATAGGGTTTAAAAAAACATCAAGAAGAAGTGTATTTATCGATAGACCAGATTTACAAATTTGGAGTATATCATATATTTACAAACCTACCTTGGCTGACACCGCCTCCAAAAATAACAATAATTTTAACTATAATATATTATCGTAATAACTTTGCTGACTTTTAAATAGGCTAAATATTTTTAATTTCATTTTACATAGTATAAATCTAAAAAATATTGTGATCATTGTTTGTTATTCATAGGTTTGTGTTAAGTTAGATTTAAAGTGGGTAGGTACATACTTATCTCCTTGCGTGGAAACACAGAACGTTCCTACATATTGGTAAATAGAATAAGTTACTTGATTATTAAGTTGTAGAATAATAAGCAATTATTTTTTACTTTTTAGAGCATATTACTTTTTTTCTCTTTTGAAGTCGGTTTTTTTTTGTCAAAATTTTTGTTTCTAAAAGATTCGGCCGAGTATCGCTAACGTGCTCCTTAGAATTGTTCCGTTCCCTTCCGTACCGTTACTTTGTCAAGGATCCTATGCTCAGAACCTTACCAAACTTTCACCATAGTACCCTTGAAGTATATCCTTTATAATAAAAAAAGAATCATTAAAATTGGTTGGCACAATTTTGAGTTATTCACCTATTTATCGCGCACATACATAATGCACATTTAAGACTTATATCGTTTTCATAGGGATACCATCATCGTAACAGGATAAAATTAAAATGGGGCCCCACGGGAAGCACTACCTTTCAAACAAAAAAAAATTATCAAAATCCAGTGAAAAGTTATGAGGTAACAAACATATAAAAAAAAAAAATACAGACGAATTGATAACCTCCTCCTTTTTGAAGTCGGTTGAAAACAAATAATTTTAACTTAAACGTAATAAGATAAACAAACCGAACAATAAGAAGTTTAGATTTGTTTCTCCTTTGGTGTTATTATTTCATAAGGTGATTATAGTACAACCGTGTTGAATATGCTTGAACGTAATAGAAATTACTTGAAATATTGAACTACTAATTTATTTGTGTAGTCATTTTAAACGATATTCACCTATTTGCTTATTTGCATAATTTATTTTCTCAGTGATGATTAATCTGCATCGGTGAAAGTATCGCTCGCCATTTTGAACTTTTTTACGTGTGTAATGTAATTTTTATACCTTATTTATACCGTGAAACGTTTGAATTGTTTACTTGCAAAGTACGAAGGAATGTTCATTGAAATTTTATCTTATATCGTAAGTTAAAACTACAGCAGATTATGATTTAAATGTAATCGATTTTAAACGATAAAAAATAATGAGCAAATAAGCTGATAACAAAACCTAATTTTGATAAATAATTTAACTATTAAGAATGTTAATTTTTTTAAGTCGTTATGTGCATTGCTACTTCGCAGAACTACACCCGCGGCTGAGAGTGGCGAGCGCGGCGGCGGGGCTGACCCGCCTCCCCCTCATCCGCCGCCGCGCCCCGCCTGCTAGCACACTCTTAACAAATAGACATATAGTGTCACGGACTTTTTTTTATTATTAAAAGAGGAATATATCTTTCATACACATTTTTTGAGTAACTTAAAACGTTTATGCTGCGCACGCATCGAAAGTCCATAAATGTGAATAATTTTCCCCGTTTTTGCAACATTTCTCACTGTCGCTGCGCTCCTATTGGTCGCAGCGTAATGTTATATAGCCTAAAGCCTTCCTCTATAAATGGACTATTCAACAAAAAAAGAATTTTTCAAATCGGACCAGTAGTTCCTGAGATTAGCGCGTTTAAACAAACAAACAAACAAACTCTTCCGCTTTATATATTAGTATAGATATATGTATTCGGACAAGGTAGGCCAAGGGATGGGATCATTATTAAACAATAATTTGAAGCAAAGTGTACTTTGTACTTTATATATGTGGTCCAGGACTACCATACTACATAATACATTTTTAACGGTAGCACAAAATAAATATATTTATAATTTAAACCAATTACTACAAAGCATGACATGCCGTCATAGTGACATATTTATTAATTTTGACATCAATAAATTTATAAAAAGGATACAATGTACCTGCCACTTAAATGTAAACGACATATAGCTACATTGTTAGCTTATAATATATTTGATCCAATTGTAGATACTACAATTAAAAAATATATTATACCCTTGATTAGTACTTGTACTATTAACAATAATAAATTAAAAAACTAGGTAATAAGACAACGGATAAGCACTGTAAATATATTATTAATATTGTACATCAGAATATACAGAGCTTATCCAGCAAAGAAAATGAAATAGAATTATTTTTAAAGTACTTCAATATTGACATATTTTGTATAACAGAACATTGGATCTTGTTACATCAACTACCACCTAGTATTAACAATTATAAATTGTCAAGTGCGTTCTTTAGAAAATCAGCTGAACAAAGCAGAATATAAACTGTAAAGACCGAAAAGACATTGTGGATCTTTCCATAGAGCGCACTATTGAATTGTCATGTGTAAAACTCGAGCATACTATAGCAATGTGCGTGTACCGAGCTCCACAATCAGATTTTAACCTGTTTGAATGTGTGCTGGAGGATGCCCTTAAGCGAGTTTGTACTGATCGAAAGAATGTTGTTATTTGTGGAGATTTTAACATTGATATTTTAGTGCAATCTTCCATAAGTACAAGGTTCATAAATTTATTTCGGTCCTTCAATCTAAATAATATGTTTTCTGAACCTACAAGAATATCGGCAACTTCCGCAATCTGTATAGATAACGTGTTTTGTAATTGTGAGGCCGTTAATAAGGAAATCTTGTCAAAGCTAACATCGGGTCAATGTGGCCGGTGTCAATAGGTATAAAAGAAAAACAAAAGAAACGAAAAATCACTTATAGGCCAATTACTTTCAAAGGCTATTTAATAACCTTCAATAACGCTATACAATGTAACCTTCGAAATTTGAATTATAGCTTAAACGATCCCACCTTTTTATATAATTCATTTTTAACATTAATTGAAAACGAATTTAATAATATATTTCAGTTTCAATCTTTTTATCTAAACGATCAAATACAGTTCTCAGACTGGGCCACTACCGGTATCTATGTAAGTCGAAATAAATTATATGAACTTAAGAAATATAATCGTTTTTAAAAAGTTCTCAATTTTTTTAAAAAATATTCCAAGTTATTTAAACAAGTTTCTCAAACAGCTCGTTCGTTGCATATTAAAAGTAGAATCTTAAAATAAAATGAAAACTACTTGGGAAAATAAGTTCAGAGACAGGCAGAATAAAGTTTGATGCAGGGCAATTAACCCTTAATATAAAAGGGAATATTGTAAGTGAAGATTTAGATGTGGCCAACCAATTCGAAGAATATTTCTCTAATATTCCTTTGAATACTACTAAAGGACTTAATGCGTCACCCAATGACGCCTTAGACTTACTTAAATGTTACGTTCCCCAGAATGAGTTAGAATTTTCTTTTGAGAGTATAACTCCGTACGATGTATTAAAAAATTTTAAAACATTAAATCTTTAAAAAACCAGCGATCTATGGGATGTATCAGTTACAATTATTAACAACTTAATTGTCGACTTGGCTCCTTGTTTAGCTATCATCTTTAATAAATGTATACAATCTGGTATTTTTCCAGATCTATTAAAATTAAGTAAAGTAATCCCATTATTTAAGTCCGGTGATAAAAATGACCCAAACAATTATAGACCGATCTCTATTTTGCCAATATTAAGTAAAATTTTTGAATAATCAATTGTTGTTATACTTTAACTCGAATAAGCTATTGCATTCTCAACAGTTCGGTTTTCCTAAAGGTCGCTCGACTACTGATGCGATTTTAGCATTTGTTGAGCACATTTATGATGCGTAGGAGAAGTCACAAAATGCTATTGGTGTTTTTTATGACTTATTAAAAGTTTTCGATTGCGTTAGGCATGATATTCTTCTAGAAAAACTTAAATATTATGGAATCAAGGGCCCTGCAATGAAATTCATTTCCTCCTACCTTAATGAAAGAGTTTTGAAGGTTGTTGTTAATGGTGCAAAATCAAATGGCGCTCTGGCGCAAATGGGTGTACCACAGGGTTTAATTTTAGGACCTCTCTTGTTCTTAATATATAAGAAAATAAGACTTGCGACATTGTACTATTTGCAGATGATACATCCCTTATTTTTAAACTCGACAGAAAAATAAACAACTATGACATTGTAAGCAGTGCTCTGTCGCGGGTTCTTGGTTGGTTTGACATAAATAATTTGGTACTAAATGCCAAAAAGACTAAATGTATTTTGTTTTCTCTGCCAAATGTCAAATCAAATTCTTCTGCCGTCATTTTAAATAATGAAAGGCTTGAGTTTGTTGAGTCGACGGCCTTTCTAGGGATAACCCTTGACTCCAAATTTCAGTGGGGCACCCATTTGTATGCCCTAGCAGGGAAACTAAGTAGTGCCATTTATGCAATAAAAACAATAAGAAAACTCACGGACATAAGTACTGCTCGACTAATTTATTTTAGTCATTTTCAGTCTTATGTCATATGGAATGTTGTTATGGAGTAATGCAGCAGATATTGAAATATTATTTATTCTGCAGAAAAGAGCTATCCGAACTATTTACAATATTAGCTCTAGGACATCATTACGCGAAAAATTTAAAGAAATAGGTGTATTAACGGCTGTTGCACAATATATTTATGATAATATAATGTTTATACAGAAGAATATACAAAAGTAATCCATAAAAGCTGATATACATACTATTAATATAAGAAATATGAATAAATTTGTAACCCCTACTTTCCGTTTGCATACGGTACAGAGAACGTTTTTGGGCAATGGTATACGCATATATAATAAGATACCGGGAAATGTAACCAAATTACCATTTACGAAATTTAAAAAGTTTATTAAGACTAAATTAATAAATAAGTCTTATTATTCATTAAATGAGTACTTTTTAGAAAAAAACGCCTGGATTTAGGCTCGGGTTCCATCACAGGACACTAATTATTGTAAAAAAACAGCTTTGTAAATTTGTTTATTTGCAAAGAGCAACTATGCCAGTTTCTTGCCGTTTCTTCTCGCTGGAGGGTGCTTTCCGAAACGGTGGTAGTTTTTTAATATCGACGACTTAAAAACGCTTCGTTGTGAAGTTTACTTGAATAAAATTGATTTGATTTGATTTACTAATCTGCTCATTCATCTTTTGGATGGACTTCATAATTGCCCAAAATCTCAAATGCTGTTTATTGTCCTCTAGCAAATGCCCCTGAACGTGTTCAAGCGACCGAAGTGCCCGGAACTATACCGAGATGTAGTACATTGACGACCAGTACTAGCACGAATGGCCTACAATGCTTCTCAAACGGGCAGAGTCGGAAGACACAAGTGAACCGAATGGCACCACCGCCGCCGCAAGTAGCTCCACCTCCGCCGCCGCCCTACCACCACTATCCGGCACCGCCTGCTAGGCTATATTACCCGCCGCCATTTCCTGTTCCATCTACAGGTAAGTGTAAACAGATAAGGCCTCTCGGCACACGGAACTTCTATAAGCTAACTGAGATTGACGCTTGCAGGAGGTGCTGTCGCCGCCAGCCAGCTGACGCGAGCGCCGCCTCCCCCCGCGCCGGCACCGCCCCCCGCGCCCGCGCCTCCCCCGGCTCCCTCTTGCCATCCGTACATTGCGACTAGGTACCCTCCGCCGTTTTACCAGCGTCACTAGTAGCGGAAAGAACTTGAATATACCGAATGTAATAGTTGTAAGGGCCCAAACTAGAATAAGCTCAAATGTGTTAGATTTTATTTTAATTATAATTGACAATGAAGTGTAAGTGTAAGGAAGTGTAAAGTAATGAAAATAAAGTATTATATATAATAATCATTATTTTATTATTATTTATATATCAACATAATAAACTGTAACTACAATGAATTAAACTATCAGTAATTTAAAAAAACTATGTAAACTTTACTGTTCTTTGTCATTTCGGGAAAAATCGTAGTGTTATAACACAAGTTGTCATTAAGTGAAATTAAAATTCACTTCTGTACTTTAGTCACAGAAGTTCGGCTGTTTTGTTCAGGCTGTGACTAAACAGATTCAATTTGTCTCATTAGTTTATAACGTTGACCGAATTAGTTTACTAAAAAGTATATTACAGTCCGCATAGTACAAGATATAAACATAAAATGCTATATGTAATAAATAAAATAATTAAACAAACTTCTCTGAAATCATAGTTTCTTTGTAATATCCTAATAATCAAATATTTCTTGGTAATGTTAACTTCAAAACTGAATTCAATTTGCGTTGGGTTATTCTCGGTCTCGTATTCTTTTGCTTTGCGACGCATGTTAATATATCAGGTGTAGAATCTTAGGATCTGAGTTGTGTTCACAACGGTGTTTTCGGGCATATAAATGAGGTCTCATTTCCTGGTTCTTCCACGTTAATTACCATGTGCCAAAACTTAATTTTAGAAAATAATTTACTTGGAATATAATATTCATGTCGCAAAAAAAGTGTTTACAACGCTTTCTACCCATTTAATTACTAAATCGCTCTGTACCTGTATCCTCTAATGCTTGTTTATATTGTAATATGATTTGTCATCTGAAAGATTATACCTATTTTTAGCAAAATTAGCCGTTTTATTTTGTTTTGAAACCTTTATCTCATTTCATATTTTTATTAATGCAAAACAGTTCAAATTAGTTTTTTGTTTGGTTACAACTTATTAATTATGAAAATTTCCTCTTCCCAAAAAATGATCTGAATTTATTTTATTGTTTAGTCAAACATATGAGTGTTTAGCTACTAAAATGAAATTGCTAAGTGGATTGCAAACATTGAGATGGATACCCATCTAAGTTGTGATCAATTTGGGAATAATTTATTTTACAACAGTTGAAAGGCAAGACAAAGTTGAATATTGAGGTACAAGGGTGGTATGGAGCAGTACTCCAGTATGTCGTAATACAAGAAGAACGATGTATGTAAGAAATGATGTAAAGTGATAACAAGATACGAAAAAATTACCTTAAAATATATAATGCACAACCTAAATATTATTCGTTAGAGCAATTAACATTTCAATTCGTAATTTCGAAATATGACCCTTGATTTCGAGACTTGCCAAATACGTGAAAAGATATGAATGATTAAATTTGTATTTTAATTAATATCTCGTAATCTCATCTTTTCATTAATATTTAAGTAATATCTCATATGAGGTGATTTTGATTTTAATTTATAAAACAAGCTATGTTCTTATTTAAATTCAGTTTATAAAATTACGCATTACGCAGCTTAAACATTTTGTTTTTGGACGATAGCGTTGATCTACATTTCCATCCGCCGATTTAAAAGTGGGTACCTATAAATTACTAAATCTATTATCTTGTCAGTTGTCTCTGCCGTTAATCGTCACTATTTTATTGGCCCTGGCCACGTGAATTGTTTAATTTGTTGTATATATTATTTTAAATATAATCCATTGCCATCTTATATAAATATAGTCTAAATGGCGCGATTCTAATCGTAATTATATAATAGTATAAATATTACATTGAAGTATTCATTAATTTTCGTTAAGTTTTTACATTATCACATGCGTTTCAGACATTAGGTTTCAAACAAAATATTATGTATAGTTTATTTTTATTAACAAATATTATAACGCGTTTGCCTTATATATCCAAATTGAAACTTACTAAGCCCAAACTTTACTGATCATTATAATACCAATGCCATTGTTGTAGTTTACTCCTTTTTACAGTTTAATAGAATTGTTAATACTCTTCGATGTATGTCATGGTACAATAATAATGAACGAATATTTAATATGTAAGACTACTGGAGTCTGAATTCACCTGGAAATGACATGTAACTAGGGAGTAACTGAGGGAAGATTAGAGATCAAATGTAATTTATTCATATAGACGTAATTTTTATTTTGTTTTGTTAATGTTGATAAGCTGGTTTTAAAGAAATGCACTTGGCCATAAAATAAAGTTGTTATTCAAAAAGTATAGATTACCTAAGATATAAACATAACATACCTGTTTAACCTCTGGTTTTTATGTATGTGACTACTAAAATAAAACAACTCACATCACATTAACTTCCACTATATTAATAAACCACTCGATAAATATATTACTTATAACTTTAACAGCAAATGCGTCCTTACTAATTCGTCCTCAGTTTTTCTCCCCGATTCAAAATCCCGCGCTTCTCCGTGCCAGGCAGTACCAGCTCGCCTCACCACGCCAAGAGACGGAAGTGGCGGGAGTGCCACAACACGGTGTCGATAACCGAATCAATAATCATACTTCATACATGTTATTTCAATTTAAAAAAAAACGTATTTAAAAATCAAAGCAGTACTAAATATTATTATTTCAATTAAAATTATATAAGTATATTTAAAAAATCATGACACTACAATATGAATCCATTGTTACCAAACTCTTCTCTATGAATTAGTAAATTGGGAAATTGTATTTATTTAATAGAATAAATACATACACACTTATATATAAAATATAAATTAATATAGTGATACTAACGCTGATTACAAGTGACAAGTGTACATAAAAATTATACCTCTACTTTTGTGACAAAAGTTTAATATTTATTACTGGATCCCATCACCTGTGTTATAGCCCTTTTCTTTATATTAATAATGTTATTTTATTTTTCTTTGAATTTTCTCAAGGATATTTCAACTTTTTGCTCTTGGTTTTTATTTCCCAATTAAATCCTTTATGAGATATGTTATATGCCAACATTTTGTCAATTTTAATTGTAATGAGTAATCATATAAAGGCTGTGCATATGCATTTTTATTTGAAGAAAAGTCCTCTGTTTGACAAAGACCTCATTTCTGATGTTTGAAGCTTATTGCTAATATGTAAAATTTTCCTGAATCTGAACCAGATATCTTAGGTCAAATTCATATTTTACTCGTTCATCTTAGCTCTTTCTATCAACAACATAGTATTAATGCACTACAATAAACTAGATTTGTATAGAGAGGCTTGACCAAACTGTTAACTTTACTCACTCACTAACTACACTTTCCTTTATTTTTCTTCCTTTGAATTTGTATTAAAAAGAGTAATAAGTTCATATAATACAATAATACGTTAACACTGATTTAATTCTTAATTTCAGGATCTGATTGACTTACATGTCTATAAATAGCTCAAATACTGAATTGTGGGTGATTCTTTTTCTGTATTATTTTGGAGGGCCTCCTAGAATTCAAACACGATTGAAGTAACTATATTAGAGAGAAAACTTTTGGCCACTTTGACAAGGAATTTGGGGACTTTGTAACAAATGATAAATTTATTTTTATTTTACATGATATGAAATAAAGAAAATTAGTAACAAACTAGTTAAAGCCCACTCTGGTGTAGTTCATTTATCGGCCCCTTCGTATCCTTTTCTAGTTCTATTGCTACAACTTCGAATTATAAGTTAAATAGCACTTCTTCAGCGCTGCCGATTTTAATTTCTTTTCTTTCTTTCTATTAGATACCACACCCTGACTGTATTGGTTTTCTTCAAAGAAAATTATACACAATATAGATAAGTCTGGGTCGTCTCAGGTGGCTCAAGATCCTTCGTCGCAGCAGAATTTTGATTAAGAAAAAGAAATCCGGTTCGAGGACCAAAATATATCGTACGTTTTTTAATTTGTCGAGGGTTTTTATAATAAATAATGCACTTTTTATAATTTTATATACCTTGCGAAAGAGGAGCGGTTGGTCGGAGTCTTGCTTGCTTATAGAGCTGCCGAGACTGCACTAGCCAGATCCTATTTTCATTGCCAATAGTGTGCGGTCATATAGTACCAGAGCTATTTATTTCCAATTTAAAACCTAATTCTGAGTACAACGATCTAATAATTATTTCTATTTTATACTACACAAACATCAATGATAACAAAAATTATCTTAATTTCACTTCTTAATAATAAAATCATTCATTCCACATTTGAACACAATTTTCTTTTGTAAAGACATTGACTAACTTATGGCAGTTAATTTCAATCATAAGAATATTAATAAAACTGACTTTTAAAGTATGAACTAAAAACATTGTTAAGTATATTTAATTGAAATCGTCAACTTCAGTTAATTGGAAACAAAATAACAAGTTTTCCTTCGAATAATATAAAATACAGAAAGAAAGACTAAGAAGTAAATTATAGAAGTATGAATATTCAAAATATATATGTATTTAACTTGTCGCAATTGTTATTATTATGAAATCATAAATAAGTGATTTTATATATTTTTGAGATCAATCGAGATTGGTTTTAATTTTGATTAATGTTAATTATTTTGTTGCAGATAATGAGCAACTTAAATGAACAAAATGGCTGCCGGCTACCGCCTTTGATAGGAAACGAAGCTAATTACGAACATATACCACTATCCACTTCGAATCAAAAAATGGAAATTTGCCGCAACTTCGCTTGGGACAGCTGCAATAAAAACACGCAATGTAAATTTCGTCATGCTAGTTCATGACGAAATTTACTTTGAAGAAATGAAAAATATCCTGAAATTTTGTCACGATTACCAGAACCCATCCGGTTGTTTTAGAAAGCATTGTACGTATCTGCATACGACCAAGGAAGAGGAGAGTTTTATTTTTTGCTACGGGGCTAATTCCTCCTGTTCTTGCAAAAAGGCATGCTAAGATGACATCAAAAAATAATTATTGACATTTGGGTGACTACGACGATTGTAAGTGTAAATATTTAATTTATAGGTAAATACTTAACCTTTTTATCTTTTAATAATCTTTTGTTATTTTGTTGCAGTTAATAAGCAATAAAAACGAACAAAATACCCACCAGCAATGTCTTCTAGGACAGCCATCGCCTTCGCTAGACAACGAAGTTAACATGAAATATAAAACACTTTGCATAATAAAATGGACATAATAAATAAAATGGCCGTAATTTTGTTTGGGGCAGCTGCAATAAAAAGACGCAATGCAAATTTCGTCACGAACTTGATTTTGAAGAAATGAAGAAAAATCCACCCGGTTGTACTAGTATGTAAAACAGACCTATATAAAACGAGAAATTATATATTAACTTCACAGAATATTAAAAACAAAACATTATTTCCAACACCGGCGTATGTAGTGAAAACATCGCCACCACCTTTGGATCTAAAGTAAGTTAACAATACATTTAACGTTATTTTAATGAAGACCTTTCAATATGAAGTCTCGGTAACATGCAGTTCATTGATTTTTTTGCAAATATGAGTTGTTTCAAAAGAAAATTAATAATCTCTTTTGTAAATGTAAAATTTGAAAAATGTTTTCAAACGATTAACATAAGGAAATAACTGGTCAAGGTCTAATATACGTTTTCAGGTTTGATGCAAAAGACCTTAATGAAAAGACCACATCCTCCAATTATCACCATCTTGACACTTACCTGCACAGGACGGTCGTATTCGATTCGGTCAACTTCTTAAATTTTGGATAAACTGTTAATTCTGTAGTCAATGAAACAATCGTCAACTCGTGCGGGTAGTATTAGATTATTATTATTATTAGATATTTTATTCTGTGCAATTTTTTTACAAAACACAATATTTGTTCTTTATACTTTGTTTAATAACTAGAGCTCTCTAGTTGATGATATTTCCTAATATCGGTATATCAAATATAATAACAATGATTGCTTTAATATATCTATTTACTATTTTATAATATTTAATTGATTAGTGTCTATCAAAATAATACTTGAATTGCGAATAAATACAAAAAATATCGATAAACGATAGACAATATAGAGGTTTAATACTCATCAGTTGGATCTGTAATTGGACAATACCTGACTGAATGGTCTGTACACAAACTACAATAAATAAATAATTAATGCTTACCTGACGATCTTACCCCCGTTGTAAGTAAAACTAATTTATTTCTGTTGTTATTTAATATGAATTGTATATTTAAAATTACTTTGCATCCTATTTTTAAGATCTTCGTTACTGTCTTTCATTCAACCGTGTTTACAGAAATATAGTGCATTATTTTGTTTATAATTGTAATTATTTAAATGTTCTTAATTTAAAATGATTATATCTAGATGTTGTATACATCTAATGTAGCGGAAAAGCAGCCCAGGCCCTTAGCATTAGTAAATGGAATTTGATTTGATATACTTATTCCATTCCGTGTAGCTTAATAATAATAAATGGAAATCCTAAAGTACCATTATATATTTCTATGAAAACGCATGGTTTTATTTGGTTCCATTTTCGTACTTAATAACTTCAATTAATTAAGCTTTAATCAGATAAAATTAAAAATACATTTAGAAACAGTTCACATCATGTCTTTTAAATCCCAATTTAAAATGATGCGGTTTAAAAGTATAACGGATAAACCAATATTGGTTTCATCTTTCTTTTTTTTTGAAAGGTTATTTGATCGAATATTAGCTATGATTCAAGAATCTGCTACTTTTGTAGATCATAAGCTCTTTTCTTGTGGGGAGTGAGAACAACTTCTGGTCGGATCTATCTACAGTTTCGTAATCTATGACTTCTTTTATGGTAACTCCCTAACCTAACGTTGCAGCATGATCTGTAATCATCATGATACCTAGCTCAGCAGAGGTATCGTGATTGTGTTATTGGTATGATACGTCTGAATACATAGATATATATATATATATATATTTTATGGATTTTTTTTAATCGGAGGGCAGATGAATCAAAGTTTTAGTTATCCACCCGCTTATCTGGAAATGATCGACAGATTTCTAAAAATGTATAAATATAGCCTATAAACCATCTAAAGATCCTCGTACATTTGTTATAGTCATACACTTCCATTCAGCAGTTTTCAAGTGATTGACGCACAAAAAAAATCGTCGACACTATCTGTAATACTCGAAAAAAAAATTGTTATGAACGGTGGCAAAGTCAAGTCAAGTTATTCTTGATCCTATAACGGCGGAATGGGTATGTTAAAAGGTTATAAATATGGTTTAATTTATTTAAGCTATCAATGAATGATATATTAAGACAGCCTAAAGAAACGCCACGGTCAAAATCAAATATTTTTACTACTATTTAATGCATGATGAATGCGACATTATGTCTCCATAATAAAATTAAAGTTACATGTTAGTGTACGTGTTTCAAGCCATGGGTTACATGGCAAAAAAAGCTGAAAGTAGAATTAATGTAGGTCAGGTGGCCCCATGTATATATAATGTCTGCGAATGGATTGTGGATAAAGCCACGAAGACGAGTATACTTATATATTTATATCATTGCAATGGTTCATTATTATAAATGACACCCGAAAACATATTATTTACAATAATATTGAATCAAGGTTCATTGTTATTAATAAAATACGCCGTCGAATATTTTTATTTTAATCGAACAAAATGTATTAAATGTTTGTAATGAAAATTTGTATAAAGAGGCCTTCTGCATCGTGGTAGCGTTTGTTTCACTAGGATCTCGATGATGGAAATAAAATATTGGTGTTTTCTGGAACCTTGTGTTTTATTGCAATTACCACATAGTGGTAATCAGTGTCAACCATAACCTCGGAAGTATTTTTTTAGATAGATAAAAATGAGTATATTATTTCTCGATATTTATAAAAGATCTTAAATCGAAATACTTCGAACCGTCAGGTAGTATTATTATATTGACATGTTCTTTGCTTAAATGTAGAAGGTAGTTGTTTTAATTTTTTTTTAAATGATTCCTATAAAAGTGTATTTGGATAGGTATGTGTATCTGCGAGTGAAAAGTAAAAGTGTGTTCTGCTATTTGAAAGTTTAAGTTAAGAATAACATTTTCTTGTTATTTTATTTTTATATAAAAGGTGCTAAGAAAGTAAGTCCCGTTGACCTAATGTCCTAGTTTTATAACATAATTTTAAAGCATCCAAATCGAAATCTGCAGTTGCTAGTAAAAGAGGCTGTCTTTCTTTTTGAGAGTTCATACTCCGGGTATGCAAATTAACGTTAGATAACAAAGATTCAATCTGTAATCCAAAAAATTCTAACGGCGGGCTGCTGCGATCTTCGACAGACACAAAGTCTACTAGGCATCTTATACTTCGCAAATATGACCATTTCTCGTGGACGCCTATACTGTCGGCGAATACAGAGGTTTTTAAAGATTTTTCCTCAACACAATTTACGACAAAAGATAAATGTTCCACCTCTTGTGAAGCAGGAGTTAACCTGGTGGCTGGAAGCCATAGGCCACAGTTGTGTGGATCTGAACCAGAGGGAGATCACTCATTTCTTAACCACAGATACAGCGGATGCAGGCTGGGGTGCTCAATTAAACGAGATTTGTCTGTCAAGGAAATGGTTGCGACACCAAAAGTCTTGGCATTCAAACGTCAAACAGATGTTTGCAGTGTACTGTGCGATAAATTCACAACAAGTGAATCTAAGAGGGGCTCACATTTTACTTCAGTCAGACAACAGGACCCTGGTGGCGCATATAAGAAACGAAGGAGGCACGCGCTCTCTGTCCTTATTAGAGTTGACCCTGAAGCTAATGGAGTTGGCCGAGCGGCTCCACATAAAAATTTCGGCCGGCGTACCTCCCGGGGAGGTACAACGGTATAACCGACCGCCTTTCAAAGAACCGACCAGTGCCGGAATGGCATTTGTTGCCCCCGGCCTCGGAGGCCGTATTCAGAATATGGGGCGTCCCCGAAGTTCGCGTCCAAAGACAGCGCAGTCGTAAAACGGTACGTAACCTGGGACTCCAGAGATGGTTGCGCCTTATTCTGCGACGCATTCAGTCGACAATGGAACTACGATTTGGCTTGGGTGTTTCCACCACCAAGTCTAATGCCAAGGGTGTTGCGTCACCTGAACACGGCGAGGGGGACATTTATAATAATAGCACCACAGTGGACACAATGTTTTTGGCTGACAGACTTACGAGCACGAACTCTGGCAGAACCATTGGTGATACTAGACCTACATCATTATTTAATAGATCTGACAACGGGGAAGAACCCACCACAACTGGAGAAGTTAAAGCTGCTAGCTTGGAAAGTTGGGGGTGGGCAGATAAAATAGCGCACAGGTCCTTAGAGGAAAGGGAATTAATAAATAAGAGTTGACGAGCAGCAACTAAAACTACTTATAAGACCCCTATACAAAGATGGATTTTATGGTGTAAATTCCACAGAATAGATCCTAAGATGCTTCAGGCTATAGATGTTGCTAGATTTTTAGCCAAAATTTATTTGAAAGATGGGTTAGCTTATCGAACTGTACTTCTACATAAGTCTGCAGTCTCTACTTACTGTGGTTTAAATAATTTATCGAAAAAATTTTTTATTAATCAAATATTAAAAGCTATTTCCTTAGAAAGACCTCAAGAAAGAAAGACACCAATATGGGACACATCATTATTATTCGAGTGGCTTAAAGACACACCAAATTGTAATACAATTTTTGATATAGTTCGAAAAACAGCAATAATTCTTCTTTTAGCTTCTGGAAGAAGAATTCATGACCTCACACTCTTGGATGTATTTGAAGTTTAGAAATAGACCAAGATAAGGGAGTAATTAAGTTATGGCCCAGGTTTGGCTCAAAGACAGATGATATCAATAATAGATAACCTGGGTGGTTATTAAAACAAAACACTGAAGAATGTTTTTGTCCAGTAAGACACATCAAAAAGTTAATTGAGGTAACCAACACTAGACGTTTAGAAGGAGGTTGAAATAACCCAGTTATATCAATTACGGGTGCGATTAAACCAGCCATTCGAACAATGATAGCAGGCTGGATAAAATCAATATTTAAGGAAAAGGGAATTTATGCAACACCAGGTAGTGTAAGATCTGCTGTAGCATCTAGAAGCTGGTTGGCAAATAGACCTATAGATGAGATTTTAAGCAGAGGCAATTGGAGAAGTGCCCAGACCTTTAGAAAGTATTACTGTCGAGTAGTGGAGAGAAGGGGAGATAATTATAAGGAGGACTTACTAATGAAGAATTTTCCAAATATTTAATTAAATACTGTTATTATTTTGATTTAATGTTTAAGACTAACTTGAAAGAACATAGTATAATACATAAACTTAGTATATTTTTGTTTATAAATATTGATCTCAATTGATAAAGTTACTTAATTCACCTAGGTGTAGAATTAATAATTATTTTCTAACTTTATTTCTATTTTGTTAATTCCTGAGATATATTTTGTCAAGTTATTTATTATTTATTTTTTTACTTATATTATGATGAATATAGATTTTATGTTTATATATAAATTCTAGTGACATGATAAGTATATTCAATTATAGGATTCAGTGAAGGAAGTTGAATATATAGAATATATTAAACATCATGTTTGTTTTAATTAATAATAATTCACATAGCGTTTGTATTCTTACACCAGCAGATATCAAAAAGGTCTTTAAACAATGCTGTGTATTTTAGATACACATATAATAAATCTGTTTTGCATTACAACAAAACAGTTATTATGTGTGTGAGAAAACACACATCATTGTAGGAAGGTACTTGCTGGTGGTTGATGAAGACTATGATTTGACAATGTCAGTGGCGCGCATATTTGAAACAAGATGGCGCGCTCTGCTGTGTGTGAAAGAGAAAGGTAACAAAGGACGGAAAGAGAGATACTATTTTATAATTGTTTTTGGTAAGATTTATGGATGCTTCTTCAAACAATGCTGTGTGTTTTCTCACACATAATAACTGGTTTGTTGTAATGCAAAACAGATTTATTTTAATTCGCTCAGAGACTTGACGTTCGTCATACGACACTTATCATAAAAGTAGGAAAACAAAATCAATTTCTGACTTTTTAAAATTTTCTTTAGGAAGTCAGGTGAACGAATGGACCACTCTAAGTTTAGTGGTCTTTTAGCGCTTGTTTATAGACAATGACATTGTTAAATAAGTAAACCATTACTTGCAAGGAGTCGCACACCATGGGTACGACAATAACTTAATAATATACAAACTCAAAAACAGCTGTACATTATATCCTTGTATTCAATAATAAATAGACAGATGCATAGTCACTAGTGTAGTATTGTTACATATAATATTACTATCTTTTATTCAGAAATTTGAGCTAACTAGAAGAGTTTTTATATAACTTATTCTAACGCATCCTTAAACGTCAACAAAATCAAGAAAACAAGAAAACATTTACCAACAATTTTGCTGTACAAAATGGGTGTATAATTATTATTAACTAATTGTTTTTAAGTAAACTAAGAGTAAAATCAATTTGCCCTTAAAGAACTTTATTGTTACTGTATGAGCTATTTTAACGTTAAATGTGATTTAAACGTTTATCTAATAGTTAATATGTTATATATATGTTTATAAAGTGCTACCAAACTGCCTAACTTTTCGAAAATCAAGTACCAAGACTTTTAAATACTTGTATCTGTGGTTTTTCTACATTAATGTTGACAGTTGAAGTTTATGACGATTACGATTTTTTTTCAATTCGTGGAAATGCACATTACAATGTCACGCGATCGGCGATCCTTATTAGTTTTTATAAAACATTAGTAGAAGTAGTAAAGGATATTATTTTTATTTACATTTATAATTATGTTCTGGTAGTTTTGTCCAATGCAAGTCTATCTGGATTCCGCATCAGATATTGAGCATGACAACGGCGTCGATTCAAAAATCACCTTAATGTCCTCAAAAATCATGGAAACACGTTATTACGAAGGATGTGGGCGCGAGGGTCCCATCCGATGCATATTTTTAGGTGAATTCCATCCAGTGGCAGGACCTAAAATATCATGTCAGGTAACAAAATATGCTTTTATCGCTTATAATCAGACTATATACAAAAACTCAATTGTTTATAAACATTTCATAACAGGTTATGAAACTATTTTAAATATTGTGAACAGATGCTTTTATATTATTTCTTTATCCTGTTCATAATAGATATATATCAGAAATAATCTTAACAGTGTCATAGTAAAATAAAAATATATATTATTTTTAAAATACCTAATCAGTTTATTGTTTACTTTAAAGAGTATATCTCCATAATATCTTTTAAAAGTAAAGATCAATTTATAATGAAACAAAAAATATAAACATAGTAGATAGAAACAGCTAAATATTATAAAATTACTTTTTTATTTTGAATTTATTATATGGAAAACTATTCCACTTAACCAAAAAAATCCTATCTAAAATAATAATGATTATTGTATGATAATTGAAACAATACATTATTTCAGTTTCCTGATGATTATGTATCAAAAGAGCTCTTCGATTCAATAAGTGCTTATATCATTCCAAAGCCTCAGATTCAAAAATGCACAATGACTATGTAAGTATTATGATGCTTATCAAACAAACCATTACAATTACAGATATTAATAGTGGTTGGCTAACTATTACATACTGCAATTTATTTCTTGTCCCGAACTCTGGAATATTGGTCTATAATATGAAGTATGCTTTATTTTCCATGATAATTATTCTAAATAAGTCAAGCAATACAGGAAAGCCATAAAGCATAACCAAACTGATCAAGTATAGATCAGTAGTCAAATATTTGTACCATCACAGTTAAAATCTAAAATAATATTACTTGCCGAAAGAGATTGCTACTAATCTGTTTTGAGGTATCTTTTTACAAGAAATAATTGTATTTATTAAAACAAAATAATGTTGATAGATAATACACATATGTATGATTCAGTTATTAGTAACCGTTTATTTGATTGACTTGTATTTCCTGACTGACCTTTAAAATAGAGAAACCAAAGCTCATTGGTTTCATTGTCATTGGATCAGTGTTTGACTAATAAAACCAGTTGTAGTGCATTCATGATCAGCTGATTCAGCTGCAATGAAAAGATTTATATGAAAGTATGTGGTGATAAGCTATTTTGAAAGAAATATTTGAAAATTTTGTGAAGGAAATTGGTTATTGCAGTACAGATAGAAATTGCCCGCATTTTATCTCTTCAGTGTATGCTATGAGTCAAGAAGATGTATCAATATATTTAAAGACTACTTGAGTCTGAGAGGAATATTTTAACCTGCTGAGTTTCTTTTGCCGGTTCTTCTCTTGTCTGAGATTTTTCTTTCAAAACTGGCAGAACTTTGACAATCATTAAAAAAGTATGATGCTTCTATGTTGAATAAAGATATTTGAATTTGAATGACATATGTTATAAGGGACGAACTGTTGTTGAATTATATAATGGTTTTACAGAAATGCACTTGGCCATAAAATAGTTGGTTATCCTATAAGGATAGAGAACTCAAGATATGAACGTAACATGTACCTGTTCAACCTTTGCTTTGTATGTGATAGCTGGTCGAAGACTGTGCAATATGAACCTGTTGTTAAGAAACTGGGTGAACATTTGGTAAGTTGTGTTTATTTAATACACAAACACATACATACAAACTAATGACGACTTTGTAACGACAATGCTAAAATATACACAAGTGGCACAAATCTACATAAAAAAATTATACATGTGTTTTTACAACAAACTATTCAAATTGACTACTGATTTCAATCAACCTTGTTATATCACTTTTCTTAATATTAAACATATTTTATTTTTACTTAATTTTTATGATATTGATGAATGTAACATTTTAACTTTTGCCCTTGATTTTTTATCCCTTGTGCCATGTGTTGACTGGTCTGGGGCAATAATCAATATTATACATTTTTACAATTTTCATTGTAATCAGTAGTCATATAAAAACTGTCTATGTGCATTTTTATTTAAACAGTAGTTCTTTGCTCAGCGAAGGCCTCATTTCTTAATAAATATGTTATTATTATTATACAAAATTGGTGGTGCTTGCCCTTAATCTGAACCTGATATCTTTGTTTGAGATAAATGTATTGTACCTATTAGACCATCTCAGGTTCTCTATAAAACAAAAAATAAATCATTCACTTTTTCTTACACAGACAATTATGGAAGAAGAAACTAGATTTGTGTCGAGTGGTTCGACTAAACTGCCAACGCTGCTCGCTCACTTATTACACGACCTGAACACTTACAGGAAAGCTACATTAGTCGGTGCGTTATTTTTCTTTCTCTGATTTGAAATTTAAAGGTTAAACAATCTACGTAATATTTATTACTATTGACCCGCCCCGGCTTCTCACGGGTGCAGTTAATAAAAAAACCGAACCTATCTAATATTGTCGTGGTAAGAATGTGTTCTTATTTGTATACTTTACATTATTAGGTATACTTTATTTTATAAGTTAATTTAGTATTTACTTATATGATAATATCATAAATATATAATTATGAGATAGGTATATATATTTATGATATATTCATATAGAAAAACGTTTGAGTCGTAATTTGTTGTGAAGCCACGACAATTCAACATCAAATTCATGACAGAATTTCCGACAATCCACGACAATTCAAATCTATAAGATGCGCATTTGATTAATTTTATTTTCCAAGGTCAAAATTTCACTATTACATCCGATCACCCGTTTCGCAGCCAACGATTATTTTTTGTTGTACGTAATTTAGAATCAGTGACATCTTCTAAATTATTTATTCCAATGAATCAATATATATTAAATATCTAGGGTAATTAATATACTTATGAATTCGTATTAATAATGGATTAGCTAAAATGACTTAATAAAAACTTGTATTTCTAATATATAAAAAGATGAGAATTGTTAATGTAGAGTAGCACGATAAAGACATGCTATTGTAGACTTTTCAATAGGCGTTTTTAAGAGCTACAATTCTCTTACATTGATTGACGGATATTCTGAGGTTTATTAGCGTAAGCTTACGATATCAGTTCTTTTCGATAAAACACCGCAATAGTTTAGTAATTTTGTACAATATATTAAGAAATGATATATGTACACAAATAGTTTATCGGTTTTTCCATTAGTTAAAACTGTATACATTGTTAACCGTACAAAGTTAGGGGAGATACAGACGGGTGCTGAAAGCGACTTTGTTTATATTATTTATCGATGATTTAACTGTTAATTTAATTCTGATTATTTCTGGTATAAATAAAAACATCGGTTCTGCTCTCTAAATGATATCCTCAATTATTATCAGAAGGCGAGACCGTAATGCACTTGAAAGTGCTCGAAGTGCGTAAAGACCCTATGCCGGTGCACGATTTCGACGTTCCAGTGCTGGTCGCGTCGGTGGGCCTTCCCCGTCCAGGGAGACCGCCGCGTAAAGTGCCACAGGAAGGCTCTGAACAAATACCTAGCCAGGAGCATCTGGACGTGGAAGATGAAGAACCGTTTGAAGTTGATATGGACGCTGATTGGGACCTTACGACCCGACAGGTAAAAGATGAAAAATAATAATTACCCTACATAACAATATAACATAACTACTTTTTCCAAAAAATACTTGGCAAACTTGCTTGTGAATTAAAACTAACAAAAAAAATCATTCAAATACATACGTAATTATATTTGTCAACTGCCTCCTTGATCTAACTTGTTCGGCTACGTATCAAAGTTCCAGAATAGTATCTCGTATTTGGCCATCAATAGTAATGGATTCTCTATCAAGAAACTGTGGTCTACCGTTGGCGTTTGGAAATTTGTGTAATATTTCGTTTATACGCTCTTTTCGATCGTATAAGCTTCCCAATTCCATTAAACTGATAGTAATGATTTGATAATGCGAATTGAAAAAGCAATATCAATGATGGCATGGCGGGGCAAAAATAAATTTTATATGGTACCACATTATTAATAAACTTTATTTAATATTATTTCTTTATATTCAGCTTCTACCGCACATAAATGGTTACAACCACGTGTCGAAGATAGCGTCTGATACGAACGTGGAGAAAACTCTCGTCAAATCGTGTATACAAAATTTGGTTTATTATGGAGTGGTGAGTCTACTAAGTTGATTATTTGATAAACTTATATATTTTTAAAGTTTCTAGATGTAACGTTTGTGTGTAACGACTTAATCAGTTTTTGACTTCTGTCTATGCATCGGCGATATTTGATTTTTTATGACATGGGCTATGTATGGGATATTTGGATTAAATATCCGTTACGCGTTTAACATCACATTGTACAAATGTGAGAAAGAGATGAAACGAATGTGATATCGAAATCGGGTTAAAATTCGCCGTGGGATGGTATACTGTAAAGTTAAAGAGGGCTAGTGCGAATATTTTACGAGTTAAATGTTATCGTACATTGGATGATTTGACGTACCAGAAAGATATTCATCGTTTTTTAGATGCGATGAAAACGGTTCCTCGTGAAAACGAAATCGATGACATCTTATTTTACATGTGTTTTGATATATCGAACTCATGCGTACTTCTATCACAAATGCCTTGATGCGAGATGACCCGTGGCATTGATTAGAACACTTGAACCATAATCGATAATTTTTGCACATTAGTACCACAAAAGTTTTATTTTATCTTTGTAATTCATGATGTGCTCAGTGGCGACCTGCATTTGAGCATGCAGTCATTCTGAGTCAGAGCCACTCACTCTTTAAATATTATGTTTATTTTAAATTTGGAAATGAGACAGATTTTTATTTTTGTTATTAATTGTTATTCTCGTAATAGTATACTATAACGTTACGCTTTTTCATTTCCAGGTAGTTCTGATACCAGTGTTGAAGTTCAGTAACATGTACCGAGCCACACCGAGTCTCAGCAGACTGTTCAGTGACCACGAAATGCAGAAATCTTGTATTTCTTTCCTCAGCAACGACGGCGAAAATAAAGAAAAAGTAATTATATTACTTCCAAGTACATTGTTTTCAAGTTTCTTTAGAAAATAATACAAGGAGTTAAGTTTTACATAATTTGTGCAATTATCTCGTAGATCATTCATATGATCATTATAACCGTTCTTGATTAATGTGTTCATTTTTTTTTATTAATTGAAAATATTTTGTCAAATTGATGTTGGTGGTTGAATTTAGTAAAAATATTTTTAGAGCCTTGGTAGACTCACGCGATGCCTTAAGCTTATTTTTCTCGGGGCCAGTCTCTAACGGCTCTTTAGTCGGCTACTTAACTTTATGTTGTCTAGAGATTACTGGCCTGGTTCTGACTATGTTGTTTTTGGTCTATTGGGTTTCCGAGGTGAGCTCAACCACTGGAGAGAATGGTATTGCAGATGCAGATGTCCATGGGCCATGGGTTGTTAAATCTTATACTGTCCAAGCGTGTGTCTGCACAAACTGGTCAATGTAGAATTTGCGTTCGCATGTGCCCAGTGCCCCAGTAGCTGACCTAGTGGAAGTGTGGGAAGGTTAGCGGATAGTGGAATCAAACAATTCCAAACTAGCTGACCGAGAGTAACTCGTTGGAACTGGCTAAACTTACTGATTTTCACTGTTGGTGTAAACCATGCTTATATAGTAATATTTTTATTTTATCTATGTGCTTACTTCCACTATTTGACAATGGCATATAAATCTCATGTGGAAAACTGCACTGTAACGGATGGTGGTCAAATCAAAGTCAACGATCTTGCTCGCAATTTACTATTAATACTAATTTATATCATTTTTTATAATTTCTAGCCAGTCCTGTCAGATGTGCTTGGAATACTCTGCTCGCTACAGCAAGGAACAACTCTGAGAACTGTGTGCGAACGATTTTTTCCATCGCCAGGAGTGCCTTTCGACGTCCGTCGCTTGGTTGTGTTCGCGCAGATACACGGCCTTGTTAAGTGTTTGAAAAGGTAAATATACTTTATTCAAGTAGGTTCTTATTTAAGGACCATTGAATCAGAATGTGAAGCCACCACCAGTTTCTCGGTAGTTATTCTTCTTCTCAAATGACAAGTTTGTATGCAAATCAATAAATACTAACTTTTTCTATAAATAATCTTATTATAAAAACGAATAGCATGTCCAAGAAAGGATGTTGTCTTGATTTTGTGGAGTCGAAAGTAATTAATTTGTTATATTCTTAATAGGTATCCTGTCTACGTCCGAAGTCCGGTTCGACCCAACGGTTTTACCCCACGTTTGGACTCCATGCTGGGCATCCGGCGACTCTTCACCGGCAAGCACAGTGTTGATGAGATTTGCTGTCTCGCGCGGATCGACTTGGCAACTCTCGATCAGATCATAGAAGACGATTCCAACGTCGCTATAATATGGAGGTAGATTAATTACCCCTAATGATTCCACAATATATTTTTTTTTTAAGTTGAAATCAACGAAAATTATGTTCGGCCGAGTTAAAAAAAAATCTTCAGTTCTTCCTGCAAAGAAACGAATGTTCTCGAACTTCAATATACTGGTATAGTCAACAATGCGAAGTATAATATATTTGAAATAATTTCAAGAGGGTAACTTTGCAAAATTTAAATTATGATTAAATTTACGTCATAAACTTAATATTAAGGAACGCAATAAAAATAATGTAGACAATATGATTTTTTGATATCAATGTGTCTTAAGGCTCGTTTGCATTGGTCGATAGGAAACAAATTCAGGGAATAAGGCGTGACATACTGCCTGCAGATTTAGAACCATTACTATGACTTTATGGCATATTATATACCCAACATGATGATCCCCAGCGAGCTGTGTAATTATAGTTGTATTATTGACTCGCTCAGGACCTCAGTGTGATAAAACGCATGAGGCTAGCGGCACATATGACGGGTTTTGTCGCACTTACAAGTCTTAAGGAAGGATAAGGAATCATTGTTTTTTTTTTAATATGACCTGGTGAACTTCGTATCACCTACAATTTATATTTATACATATTTATAATGTAAAGGATGTCCTTCAAATGGTTTTCGATGCTGAAACGGTTTCGATTCTGCATTCTGTATTGGTGTCGTATTTAAGCCTACCGCAAACTGCAAGCGAAAGCTATGCCGCTTTCTCTCGATTGAATTTTTTTCAGATGTACTGCCAAATACACTACTGTAAGGTGTTCATTGTATCGCAAATGAATGCGCCAAGTCGCATCATTGCCACAGACATAACGACCCGTCTGAGATATTTCATAATTTGCATTTTTTATTGCGGAAAGAGCCAAATCGCTGCCTTTGTTTATATATTTACATATGTACTTGATCGACTTGACGGCGTAGTATTCAACAGTCATGTGAGCCTCAAAAACTTTAGGCAACATTGCCACAATCCAACGATTGTCAATGTCACTTTCATAACTACAATTCGCCCATTAACCGAAGCTGATCACCGACGATATTGCAATCAGGTCTCGTGGGTCTCGCTTGGAACATTGACTGTTTTTTTTTTATGTTTGAGGTGGCAAACGAGCAGGAGGCTCACCTGATGGAAAGCGACTACCACCGCCCATGGACATCTGCAACATCGGGGGGCATGCAGGTGCATTGTCGGCCTTTCAGGAAAGAGTTGCTCTTTTCTTGAAGGTTCCCAAGTCGTATCGGTTCGGAAAAACTGCCGGCGAAAGCTGGTTCCACAGAGTGGTTGTACTAGGCACAAAATGCCTTAAAAATCGCGCTGTTGTGGATTTTCGAACATCTAGGTGGTGCGGGTGATATTTGGAATTTTGATGAGATGTCCGAAGGTGAAATTCAGCAGACGGGATTAATCCCTGTGAAAAATTCTGTAGAAGATGCAGAGCGATCCAACATCTCTACGCGAAGCCAAAGGATCAAGCATATCGGAAAGGGCTTGATCGGCGATAAATCGGGCCGCTCTACGTTGGATACGGTCAAATGGAAGGAGCTGGTACTGGGGAGCACCCGCGCAGACGTGAGAGCAGAACTCTATGTGTGGCCGAATTTGCGCCTTGTAGAGTTTTAGACGACGGGCCGACGTGAAATACTGTCTTGCCTTGCTGAGCACACCGAGCTTTTTCGATGCCCATTTGGCTTTGCTTTCCAATTGACTGCGAAACTGAACGAGGCTTGAAATATCGATGCCAAGTATTCCGATACTAGCTTCGAAAGAAGCGCTTTGTGCCACACGCGATCGAAGGCCTTCGCTGTGTCCAGACTGGCTGCTAATGCCTCCCCCTTGCTCTCAACTGCTTCCGCCCATCTATGAGTAAGGTAAACTAGAAGATCACCGGCTGAGCGACCCCGATGGAAACCGTACTGGCGGTCGCTAATCAGCTGGTACTCCTCTGGGTACCGCAGGAGCTGGCAGTTTATAATGGACTCCATTACCTTGGAGAACAAGGAGGTGATGGCTATAGGTCTATAATTAGACGGGTCTGAGCGGTTGTTGGTGGTGACTTTCCTCGATCATCCAGAGTCGAGTTCGCCGCGAAGAGAGAGCCTAAAAGATCAGCTTTCTCCTTCGCGGTTTGGGCCAATGACTCACCGTCCCTGTGCAAAGATGGAAAAGAGGGCTGATAGAAATTCCCTAAGACAGCCTTAGCGAGAGACCAGTACGCACGTGTTCCTGAAGGGAGGCACACCAGTCTCGCCAATTCGCCATCCGGATGGGAAGTCAGCAGAAGGTCCAACAGGGAAGGTGTATGATCCTCCACGTCTGGTATTCGCGTTGGCGAGGTGACCAGTTGTGTCAAATCATATGCCAAAGCGAAGTCGAGAACATATCTACCGGCATGATCGGTAATGCGTGATCCAAGCCATTCGGCATGGTGGGCATTAAAATCGCCAAGAATTACGATCTCTGCGGATGGGTTCTGCTGCAGCACGAAATCTGTAGCCATTTGGACATGCTCAACCAGTCGATCGGTGTCGGCATTACCGCTATGGGACCTATAAAGGCACGCGTATATTCGCGGATGGTCGTCGCAGTCTACACGCAGCCAAATAATCCTACTCTTCAAGGCGTCGAGAGCAGATATCATCTCATATACAAAGGAATGTTCCAATTTGTAATGACTATCTATTATAAAGGGTAAGTCGTTGTTGAAAACCCAGCAAGGCTCATGGAGCATGTTCTTAGTCACCAATGCAATTTCGGATCAACAGTTTTATCGGAAATTTCAACTGAAATAATGGAATCGATTTCATTTAGCTCGAATTGGCCAACTAACCTATTTACACTTTTGCCATTCGACTGAGTACTTAACCATACAGGTGTTGTTTTATAATGAAATTCATAATTGATATAACTTTTGTTTAAAAAATCTAGAAGCGACGTCACGTCTGTTGTTTGACTGGGTAGCGTTACGTTCTAAATTTCAATCCATCTAGGGTTACAACTTATAGGATAAATGTTATCAATAGGTCTGGCGGGGCTATATTGTTTAATATATGACATCGATTCATGCACATACAATTCAATATGGCGCAGGTTTCTGATGGAGACAGGCTGGTGACTTTAAAGCCACATGTTAAGTACTTGAATCACGCTGAAATTTTTGTTTTTATGTCTAAATCTTCTAAGTCAATATAGGATAATAGAATGACAGATAAAAATATGTAATCGATCGTTAAGTTTACCTAAATTCACTTTAAGCAATGACCAATTTGAAATGTAATAAATGTTATATAACCGCACGGAAGTACGGTGTAGTAAGTATAGGAAGTAACGATATCCATACAAAATGATCACTTTAAATTTTTTAACTGTTATTTGGGGATTTCAATATTTTTTAAATTTTAAATCACGGCCGTTCTATAAAAGCGTACAAAAAATATTCAAAACAGTCAAAAATGTTATACATTAATTTTGCTATCAGACAAAATGATAGAGATAAATAATAGCATAATTTATATCTTGCCCATACATATATGTTTATATATATATTTTACTGTCTTTTTTAAAAAGCTACCACTAATGTTTAAATAACGTCCAAAACATTATACCTCATTAATAAAACTACTTACATTAGAAGACCTTACATTTGCCCTTCCTCGCTCGCATTGCGCTTGATTTTGGTATTTGTATAATAAATGGTATTACGAACAGCCGGCCTTTAATAAATGTTGCTATTAAAAAAAACTCCTTCAATTCGATTTATCCTTTATGAACTAATAAAAAGACTAGGTAAAAGTGTATTTAAAACAAGTAGATTTAGAATTAAAATTAATATTTTCTTCGCTCAAGATCGTTTTCGAATAATGATGGAATTTCTCGACCTCAAATCAAGAGGTGCATGTTGAACATTTTTTCGAAATTGTTTCGATTTCTTAAACTAGTCTTAACTAATTATCGAAAGGTTTCGTCGTTCGGCAAACTTTATATATACCCTTTTTTCAGTCGGATGTTGATAAAAATATATATACGCTTAATTTTTGTAGTGTGTTGAAATTGATGTATAATAAAAAATATCATTTAAAAACAACCTTAATTAGGAAATTAGAAAATTTTAATGTTAGTTTCTAGGCTTAATTTATAATTATATATATATCAATTGGCCGAGGATACTTTAAAATAACTATGCATAATTTATACTTTTTTTAATTATTTTTTACATTAACTTACCTTTTTATGAGTAATTATT
The DNA here is from genome assembly GCF_037043105.1 of Vanessa tameamea. Classification (NCBI taxonomy): domain Eukaryota; kingdom Metazoa; phylum Arthropoda; class Insecta; order Lepidoptera; family Nymphalidae; genus Vanessa; species Vanessa tameamea. The sequence continues at coordinate 15,211,307 of NC_087341.1, forward strand.
TATTAAAATATTAGAATACAATTATTTATTCTTATTAGAATCGAAAAGAAACTAAGGGTATTAATTTTAGTTGAAATATAAAAAAAACGAATGCTTATAATTAGAAATTAACTAATAGATATTATACTAATAGATACTGGTATAGAAAAGACTAACAATTTTTATCATCTATTATAGAGTAGACATCATAAGCTAGTACGTTTTTGTATTCAATATTAAATAAAACAAAATGACATCTTCTTAAAGATATCAGTGTCCAATACAAATTATACACGACACGCAATATCAATTTCGTCGATTTTCAAAAAAAGTGGCCTTCACGTACAACCCGGCGGATGTGAAACATCGAAGCTGAACCTATTATAATAATTTATAATGATATACAACAACGAAGTAAATAGTAAATGGACCCACAAGGGAGTAGATAGTGGTGTCGGAAAGGGAGCATAACGGTAAAATTGTGTTAAGACCCCCAAATGATGAAAAAAAATCAATGTAGCAAATGTGTTACCAATGATTATATAATTGCCAATAGACTTAGTTCGCGTCAGGTCGTCGAAGGAGTATTTGTGTTAAACATTTTTTATTTTTTTTATACTTAAAGTCGATATTGTCTCGAAAACAAAGCATAATAATCACTATCACAAATATTTATTAAGGCACGTATTCCATTTCTTAAATAGGTAATGCATTTCAAATTATTACTCTAGTATTTCTGAAACTGTCCCTTAGTATTTTTTTTAAATTATTGTATTGTATTGAATTCGTTTACAAATGCTTGTGTAATTGAAAAGTAAAGTATTGTTTGAGTTTCTTGGTATTGAATTCCTTATAATTTTATTATTTTTCCGTTTTATTTATTTACGCATTTGTTTGTTTGAGAACGATGTGTCGATAATATAAATACGATTAGAATTTAAGACTGCCTTTTTAGCAATACGAAATAAAACAAAAATATAAAGAAAATATTTGTCTCTATTTTTAGTGTGTACAGTCGCATTGATAAGTCATATCATATACTAATGTTCCAGCAGTTACGAACATGTACATACTTGTATTCTATTATCTTACTCTCTACTTGTAGCTACACGTGTTCTTATAAAATTTGATTAGACATTAATCTTACACCGTGTGTGAGTGACTGTATCACAGCCATTATTTTGTAGTATGACGTCACAAGACACCTTTTATAGATAAGATCGGTTTCTATTAAGGATTTTCTCATTTGTCTTTTGTAACGGTAATTATCGGTAATATTTAACGTGTTGTACCCATACAAACTAATATTTGAAATTCCAAACTGCTATAACCAGAAGAGAACTTGAAAATCCGCAACCAATGACTTACTGTTTTTTTGATTATATCGATGTGTGTATCCTTTATACTATTTAGACTGCCATTGTAAGAGGCGCGTACGTGACCGTAGTTTTTTTAACTCGAATCAATTTTACGTATAACTTGAGATTAGGGCATTATCTGTGCCGGTAGCAATATATAATTATATTATTAGCTTTATATTCACTGCCTAATCATATGGATATCACTGTTGTTGTGTGAGTTTTATTGTAGGCACCTTCTTTGGAATGCAGTCTTAACGAGGACGACAAATAATTTTTATTATAGTACAATTAAAATGTGCCTTTTATTAAGAGCAAAGGTTTTATAACTTTTGGAAAATAAATTCTAAATCTTTACGTATCCTTTTTTCATTGATGTATGTAACGCTACTGCCGTGGCGCGATCCTGGAGCTGTGAATGTTACTTGGTATTTTTATAGATATTTGTGAGCGACATGGTCTTTATAAAAAAAAATCGGCACCAGACGTATACTCTGCCGTATTTATGTCAAACAAACATCGAAAGAGAATATTATTTTCAAAAGTGCATGCCTGACCTTTATAGTTCGAGCCCAATTACTTAAGAAATGTGTCGGTTCGAGAGCGGACTGTCTTATGTCTATAATTAATTGCTATGCATTAGATACTTATTATATTTAGCTCGGTTCTCACAGCACATATTTCTTTCGTAATTTTTCAGTGCTAGATAAATTTGAAGGAGTTCACGTGTCGTTCACGTTAACAGTATTATTGTGTAAGTTAGATTTTTGTAACGAATTAACTAAAAATTTAACACGCAGCCGTGCCATTAATTTTTTAATACTAATTTACGTCGTATCTTGTATAAAGAAGACAAGTTTATGTAAGACCTTATTTATGTGTTTATAATAAAAACATATTTAATCATTATGCCGCCGCGCGGCCATGAGTCAAATTACTTTATATTTTTAAGTAGTTGAAAGAAAAGAAATAAGCTGACAGTGCAGCTTGCCTACGATTAAATGTACTTGTCTAAACCAAGCGTATGATTTAGTCGCAGTGTCGCCTTGAATGTGAGTTGATATTTGGAACGAGTAGACTAGACAGTGTAGAAAAAAATTATAATTGAAGTAAATGTAAAAAATATGACGTAACATAAGAGTTTAAAATTCACATAAAATTGGTGTTTGATTCAAATTTCCAACTGTTAACTATTTGAAATCCTTAGTTATTTTTAAAACGGTACTGTTATTACTATCAGTGTCTAAAACGGGATATTTACCATGTTTTTTATTTTTATGTTCACGAGGTACTGTTATTGTATTTTCATTATAGTTTTAAAATGGTATCCGAGCGGCGAAGTATAAAGTTTAAAATGCATTTTATGAAACTATTGTTTTAACGAAAGTGTTTAAATATATCGACTTTCCTCTTGTAATTTAAAGCTTTCTTTGGCACGCTGCGTGTCACTGTCGTGCTGACTGTTTTGTATGTATGTACTTATATCGTTTCTTTAAGTATTTATTATTAGTACAAATCTAGGTAGTGGGTGTATTATTTAAACTTTTGTATTATTTATTATAGTGTTAAATGTTTGAGTTGTAATACTCTCTCTTGATCATTGAAGCTACTTTCAAAATTCCTCTAAGTAGTGGTTCCTCTCCATGAACAATATTCATCCAATAAATTTCTCAATAATTACAATTACTTTTTTATTTAATACCTACTTTTATATAATACTGAGATTTATAAAAAGTTTTCATGAGTCTCTATTTTAAGTTAAGATGAAATGGTTCTCCTCATGTAAAAAACTAAATACTTTTTTCTGTAACCGTACTGGAGTAAATAAAACACTACAAAATATTTTAATCTTTATTTTTTCCCAATAACATAAATATTTTCTATCACAGTTTACAAGCAAGAAACTGACACGAAGATAATATCTTCGCAGGGTACAGCAGGCAGCAATTTTAATATTTATACAAAACATTCCTCACGCCAAGGTGATGCTCGGATGTTCAGCATTAAATAACTGCAAATTATTTGCGATTTATTTTCAAACCAGTACTCTGAGCCTTTCACGTTCTACAAGTTTTGAATTAAGTGATAAGTTGCAATCAGATTTTTCAATGAAAAACCTGTGACCTGCGTTCTGTTATTTATGTAATTTGAATGGTTAACTTGCTCAATCCTTATAATAAATGTAGCAATTCAGTGGTCAGGTGTCGACAGAGCCAAAGTATATATTTTAATAAAATATAAAACATTTTGGCGTTAGCCAAAACATCTAAAAAGTAATTATTCTTATTTGTGCTACCGTAATATTACTTATATCTACAATATTACGCAAAGGGGCATGTGTTATATAAAACAACCAACATGTGTTCATTAATCTTATTCTGATTACAAAGTGGCTTATTGATTTTGGCCACTTTGACGCTAGACCACAGAATTATATCCTATCACACAGATTTGACACATCAATGGTAACAATATTGTTATACATTATTAAAAGTCCATATAATATTCGTATGTTATAAAAAGAAATAAATCATTTGGTTCAGCATATAAGTATTTCTTAAAACTTAAACAATAAACTTACGAAGCCAATATCGTATTATTGAGATTATTTCTTATATATTTTTATTTTAAGCAGTAAGAAGGCGGCAAGTGTTTACCTTCGACCGATATGGGCATGCATACAAATATACTTATTATCGATATAATAAATATATATGTATGAGTACTGTAAAAAATATAAACTATTACTACTTTAAATATGACATACACATATTTTTTAAATCTCAAACTTGTATAAATTCGGTTTTTGTAATTGTAATAAACATTCAACAAATGATCTTTTCTTATAAACAAAAAACTACCATCGTAAGTACTACTAGATACACCAATATTTATTCCAAAATATTTATACGTAAAAGAATTAATAAATACATACATTTTATTTATGTACACACATTAAATTAAGTTATTAAAATAAGTTTCTAATTGGAAAACTTACACAAAAAAAAACAAGAAATTAAATGTTTAAATAGAATTAGCTAATTTGTAATTGTTATTTTACTTACAAATTCATAATTTCAGTTCGCTGGGCTTACTATGGTCGAATTGGCCAAAGCACTAATTAAACCTTAATGTCGTCGTACATCATTTCAGTATGTTATTGTGTTTACTTTATTTATAGTAAAAAGTAATATGTAGTAATGATCTCTGTATCTGGATTATATTAAATTTTTTTTTTATTATGATAAAGGTTCATATTTAGTATTTAGGTTTATATTATTAACAGGTATATATATTATATACAGTATCAATTAAAACATATATGTGTGATTTCATATAGGTATATAAATAAAAATATGTTTTAAACAGAAGGCTTATTTCAAATGAGAGCACCTTTGAGGTAAAATAGTCTAAATATACGGAAGTTATTATAAAAAATAACTCAGACCGTGTCTTAATCTATAATGTAGATGAAATTTAATTAGGATTTTTAATATATTTTTAAAACCCTGAATCCGTTCCTAAAATATTTTATTTCACAAATTAAAAATAATAGTGATTTTTTCAAAGTGTTTCATAAAATAGTGTATATGGGTATTAAAGGTGTATATCCAAGTGGCGTATCAAAAGTGCTCTGCGCAATGCCCTCTAATGGTACCCAAACACTTCTTTATTGTGTAATTGCTAATGATCACTATGGTGTGAGCAGGCGAGTACTAGACTCAGGTTTGAAATATGAGTAGTTAGTTTAGACTCCGAGATAAGTTCTGAGGATCTGACCTATGAGTTCGAACCTCGGCTCTCAGCCTCACCATCTTGTAGTACTATGATGTGAACATTATGCTTCACAAGATACTCGCACAAAAAACATGTGAATAACAGTAAAGCATATAACGTTGATGGACATGTTATCAACTTCAGAGGCTATTGCAGGAGTGCGGAACATAAGTTTTACAGATATATGTATAGTTTCGGAGATCTCGCGATGAGTCTGTTATGTTGCGTTTATATATTTATATATAAGAATATATCTATATTATAATATTCTTAAGTCTGATTGAGTTTAAATTTAGCATAGTTCTGAATTTCTACATGTGATTCTTAGAAAATTTATTTAATTAGAAAATTGTATTCTATTGGACACCATTTTGAATTATCTTCAGTAAACACCAAAATGTATAAAAATGACAGTTTGAAATGTCACTTGATCATAGATTGACGGAAGGATTCCGATGGGAATCGCTTCAATTACCATTATGCCTACCATTGTTCCATTCATCCCTCTGATCTCACGAATTATAGTATTCGTAGTCACGTGTGCTTCACAATTCGGGTAAGAATTTTTCACACTAACGTGTTTGTCACGTCATATAAATTAACTATATAAGACATTTCAAGAGATAAGTAGGTAGTTGTTATCCTTATCTATCCTAAAATATAACAAACATTAATATGATTAGAATGCCCGTATAATAGACGCGAGACTTTGATATGTTCCCGCGATGAAAATGAAAATACCAAGCGTTATAATAAGACTATTCTTCAAGATCATGTAAGGAGGTATCTTATTATTATTCTGGTAAGTGGCCACGAGTTGAATGATAGGGGGAAATATGAGCGCCAGGGCTGTGCTGCTAATCGCGCCCACCAGTGAAATGAAGAGTCCGAGCTGTGGTATTGATTCCGCCAAGATAACTGAAAAAATAAAATCAAATTTAGTACACGTCATTTTAGATTGAAATTTATATTTTGTCTTATTTTTACACAATATTTTTATTTTATTTGATAAAAGAAGATGAGCTCATGGGCCACCCGAGAGCATCTGATTATCACTTCTCTTAGATATTGGCATAAAGTAATATTATCTATCGGATATGCCATCAACGCGTTTGACTAATAGTAAGATGTAATGATGTAATGTATCCTCCTCCGCGCGATTTTAGCCGTGTTGAATTTAATACTCCGGTCCCGTGGGTCGATATTACATAGTCTATATACATACATATATCAAAGTGTTATTTTTTAAGTCTAGTGGTAGATCCTCTCATGGGCGCAATCAAACAAACAATCTCTTTAGATTTATATGTTATATATACTAGAACGGACGGGCGTTCTTTAAAGGTTAACAATATTTTGAAAGTGATTTCCGTCTGATCGCGGACTAACTGTGGCTGAGCTTTCGGTTCCACCTGGGGTTTGAAACCAAGACCTCGAGGCTTGTGGCCTTATATCTAGTCACTAAACCAAAAAGGCTGTCAAATTAGTAAAGTAACGAAATATAAACAAGCAACTTTATAATCCAATAACACAAGTATGTGAAGATTACTTGAAACGAAACGGCCTACTTCGATAAATTTATGAATAACGCTCAATGTCATACAACCTAACTATATTCTAAGATATAGTGATATCTTCAAGATTTGATCAACTATTACAAAATTGACACAGTTATTTTATAAGAGGTTTTCAAGATTAACTTCACAATCCAACGAATTGATCTACTTATTTGAGATTGGTTTAGACGTAAATAAAGTCAATCCTTATTCAAAGACAGTTGAAGTAGGTTAATCGACGCATATGATCCATTGCGAATAGAAAGGGTATATCTAGGAATATGGGTAAATCTAATAATATATCCAATATAATCTAGGTACATGTTTTTTTATAAAGTTCTTGAAACGAAAAGGATTAAATCAGAACAGAGGTCAATGACCCCTGGCCTGAATGAATGGTCAATAAGTATTGGACGATGGCTTCCACTTGTCGACTCTACTGCCAGATTTAGCTGCTGGATATAAATGTGCAAGAAATAAATTCCATACCGACATGTTTTCTTCCTTTTTTTAAATATTTCAAATTGATAAATGTCGGACTGTCAGATGAGCCACCTGATGGTGATTGGTCAAAACCACCGCCCAGAGATTATTGTCATTGCCCATTACATTGGCGTACTTACAATGCAAACAGGATCCACAACATTACTAAGCGTTGCTGTTTGGCGGTAGAATCTATTTACTATTTATACCATATGTTTTTGTTGTGTGAATAAAAACCCACTTTATTTATACACATTTAATTGACATTTTTATTCGGCTTGCTGTATAAACAGGTTTGGTACTTATATCCGAAATAAAAGAATACTTACAAGTAAGCATAACTATCAGCGCTCGATATCCCAGCTCCTTAGCTACTGGTAGCCTCTGACCGAACTTCTTGCGTAAGAAAGGCCAAGTAATTGCAATGGGAACGTAGAACTGCAACGGGTACGTCAGCAACATCGCCACGGTGATCAGAACTTGGACCGTGGTGCTCAGACTGAATAAAAATAATTATGTTCAACATATAGATTATAACTTAAAAAATATAAAGGTTTACTTTAAATAATAGTATTAAAATCAAAATATAGTAAAATATATATATTTTTTCAAGATTGATAAAAGTAAACATGCAACCGGTTTGTGATGTAGATTCTACTATAAAATTATTATGAATAAATGGACATATAGAAAAGCTTCGAAATAACAGATATTTTATTTAAAAAATTCCCGTTTCATTTATATTAATAATGTATTTTTACCGACGTTCGAATTAAACACGGAATTGGAATTATTAATTTGAGTAAAATATATTTTAAATGCGTATCGTTTCTAATAAAGCAACTACCTAACCTTTTATCTATATTTAGCACGATCAGTCAATTTAATAAAGGAATCACGGAATCCTTCTAAATCTATAATTTCTCTATAAAAATAATTAATGTTATTCAAAACTATTTTCTGCTCTATATCTCCTACTAGTAATACAAAAAAAAATTATACCTAAATAAAAAAAAATATCCACAATACTTTCGTTCAATAATACCACATGTCAGAAACATTGGCCGATCGATCGATTTCAAAGCTTCATACATTTAGAAACGTGAGGTTTGTTGTGGAGTCACGTTTGCTGTTCATATTATATGTAATACTAGTTGTACATATATGGTAAACGTTCTTGTCAATGTGATTTTCTTAAAAAAATATATAATTTCTAGCTGAACCTGCTGCTGATTTCTTAGCGGATGTCTACACCTTATAAGAAACCTGCCAAATTTCATGTTTGTTAGTGTTATATTTTCTGAAATTTCGTGATTAATCAGTGAGTGGTATTTCGCTTTTATACGAGTATATATAGATATGTATTCTTAGTTTTTGTTCAACAATGCATTCATATTGCATCATTCGCGTAACAGCGTATTATCCCTGAATAATGTAGCTAAATTTTTCTAAATAGGTTTCCGTCTTGTTAATGGTCACGGTCAATGAAAACTTTTGTGCCAAATTATTAAGATACTAATGACCTTACTGATTAAATGGTGATAACGGTCTCTAGCGATTTTCGCGTTGATTTTATACTTTTTTTTAATACTTTAACTGTAATGAGTTGATATAGTCGGGATGTCATCGTAAAATATTTGAGCAAATTTTTTCTGTTTTATACACCTTGGTCATATTGAATACGTTTTTAATGTAATAAAGTGAATAGTATTATTATCTTACACGTGTCCCTGCCGCAAGTTAAGTGTTAGACTTCCAGCGACATCGTCACCCCACTTGAGATAGCCGAGAAAACCCACAACGACAAAGATACTGGCCACAACCACCATGCCTACGTTCAACACGCCTAGTGGCTTCTGGAACTGCTCCCGATTTTTCATTTCATTCTTCAAGGGCAATACCTATAGTAAAAATATAAATGCAAATTGTTATTTATATGTAATCACCAAATATTCAGATTTTTCGTTAATTAGATCTTGCTTGGACAGGAGAAATAGATGCAGACAAATTCAATTATAACAATAGGAACAAACCCAATTATAACTGTCTCAACCATCGATACAGAGATACGCAAATATTATTGATAATATTAACTAAACATATCAATTAAATTACGATGTTAACAAGATTTCTTGTTTAAAGATAAATATGTATAACACATATTTAAAATTAATTGATTATTTAAAGTTCTTGCTCACCAAACCTATACCCTCAAAAGCATAAACTGCGGTTCCAAAATACAAAGGCAGTTGGTGCCACGAGGCCAAGTATTCCCTTGACTCCACGGGTGGTAGGTCTTGCGTGGCTTCATACAACACTGCGCCAACCCCTACAGCCATTAAAACGTTGGCGACCGTTGAAAATGGAGTAAGATATTTTAAGTTTCGAACCATACAGAGAATAAGAACCGGGATCACCACAAAAATCATATGGATAGACAGTTCTATATGGATACCGTACTCATCGCATATCTGAAAAATACAATAAACACAAATTTAAGTTAAAATGAAAAAGCTTACATACATGTGTACATATATATATATGAAGAAGAAAAGACATCAATTTATAATTTATTTGCTTGCTATTAAAGCATTAATGTTTTATAAAATAATGAGCAAAGTCGGATTTGAATCGAATCAGAATCAGAATGCACAACTGTCATCATGAGCGAGCTTAAATTAGACAATTAGCAAATCAATTAGTTTGAATTTGGAAATGTATCTTTTATTAACCGTATCCATAAAATTGTAAGTAGCATAATAGTTACCGTCTTAACGTTATTTGCTATAAACACAATGTAAATACAGCAGAATCCCAGTTGAGTTATGCAAAGGAAACCGTTGACGAGAATTTTCATTATAGGAGCAAGAGGCCGAAGCCTTGCCGGTCCATATTCAAACACCAGTGACACTGTATCAGCAAAGCCTGGAGGTTTCTCACGTTTCATCCTGGTATAGATATCTTCGGAACAGTTTAGCTGTCATAGGAAATAATCATACATATATAATATACAAAAATGATTTATACACGTATAATGTACATACATACATGTCCATACACATTTAAATGCAAATTAGATACTAAATCTATGTACTTATTTAATCTCGTAAGGAGCTACCAAGTGCTATAATTACACAAACCGAGACGGTTCTTGTGATATGATACGATTAGTTACTTTGTCTAGTATTACAGAATTAAACCGTATAAGTGATTTAGTTCCATGAACTTTGTATAAAAATAATATTAACTAATGAAGGACTTCTTAAGCTAAGACTAAGATTTAATAGGTCTAGGTTATGCTAGGTCAAAGCTACACAATTGCAGTTTATGTTGCATAAAATATATATATAAATGTTATAACATATAAATGTTGATATCACATTTTTTATGTAATATTATAAGGAATACGAAACTCTAAAGTTTCCTTTGCGCTACTGACTGCAGTTTCTGCATTTACTGAGACTATTATAAATCGGTGTACATTGACCTACAACTCGTTGCAGTTGCGCTAGTCCAGTTAAGGTTCTGTGTGAATAGTATCTATTTCCTTATATCAAGTAAATCGTTCATGGTTGACCAGATATTAAATTTGAGCCGTTCAATTTTGATCAATTACAACATCTGACATTTTAATGTATTTATTAAGCACAGCGTATGTGAGAGACAATTTACGAATTATATCCACAATTTATGAATATTGTGTGTCTTATTTTTTATCTATTGTATGCAAGTTGTGGCTTTTGTGAAAGGTAATCTAGGCTGTTACCAATAGATGTTGGGCGTGTACGCAGATGACTCCAAGAATAGCTGTCATTATTGGAGCAAAAATGATGCCGCCGTTTTTGAAAGCGTCTCCCATCGCGAGCAGCCCTGATCCGATGTTTCCTCGAAACAAATGAAGCAATGTATCTGCATATCTGTTTATGAAATGAAAAAACTCATAAGTAATATTATTACGTAATATAAAATAAATTTAATTAATTTATTTATTTTTCAATCGATACATACCAATACAAAATAGACAGCGGACAAAAATTTTACAATTTCTTAAAAAATACTATAAAATAAATAAACAACAAACATTATAAAATATAAAATTTCTATTTGTGGTTAAATTTCATACTTATTTACTTAAATCATTTCACAGTCATCAGTCAACTCACGATGTAGGATGGCTGACGTGATGGTGTCCATCGTTTCCACTGTCGATGTTCAACTGGCTCTTGCTTTCCAACTTTATTATCTGCTCACGAGATTGGAACGCGCTATATCCATCCGATACGTTGCTGAGAAAAAATATCCAAATTATATTTAGGATTTTAGTTATACAGATAAATATAATTATATAAACGACATCATTATTTGTCTTATTGATTTGTATAACTGTTTCCCGCCCACTTATCTAAGGGGTTTTACCATAATGTAATCATAGATGACGTCATAATATAATCTCTAACCTACATCAATAAAAAAAACATGATTGTTGTTGAGATTATTGCGTTAACAATAATGCACCTCTTCAACTTAATATAATAGTGGAAAAGTTGTAGACGTTGTAGAATAAAGTGATAGCATCTAAGATCTAAAGTAAGCGATAACGCAGAGGGCTCTAAGCTCTAGCGTCTCCGCAGGGAACGGTATGCACACAATCGCATCTTCAGAGTGATACTGCCGGACTTCAAAGCCTACTAACTTACGCAGGTAATGGCCGGTTTCGGTTGCTTTGGAGAATACCTGTGTTAGATTAGTTACCAGGGGCTAAAAACTTAACTTAATGAAATTAGTTGGTTAAAAAAGTTGCTTTATCGGGTTCAGATAGGTTCCCAGGAGGTCTCATATTACTTTTTTGACGTTAAGCGTATCGTTTTTCTGGATATCGGTATAAATCATGTTTACTATATCAATGTTTGCTGTTCATAATTTTAGTTTTTCAATTTATTTAATATAAACTGAATTACTGACGACGACTAATTTGGTTGACACTCAAATATTTTTAAAAGACACTAATTTTATTAATATTTCACTAATAATATATATATATATATATATATGTATATATATATATGTACATATACATAGGTCAATATTTTTAGTGGCAAGATATTGTGATAGACATTTAAGAGGGAGTGTTTCCCTGGAAACTAAGCAGGATGTTAGATCATACATCCGTTAGATACAGACATATTATTTTATTTATTTTACAAGTAACTTTATACAACGTCTGCTGTTTATTTAATGTATATTTTTAGTAATGCTTAATGTTTACACTTTACAAACACATTTCAGGACGTGAATGATATAACTAATTATTGTTTTCGTTGTAATCCTTAATGTAAATCGGTAGACGTAGTAACGTAGGCAGATTAAAAATATTGTTAAAATTACTTTTTAGCAACTTTATCTATAATAAAATATGGAAACCACAAAGAAAATATTTAGGTAAAATATCTACGTAAAGATATGGTGTCATTAATAAAAATTATATTATGAATATATTCGCGTTGCAATAATTGGACATGTTTTAATTTATCAAACAAATAAGATAACTTACATTCCATTATTACATGTTAAAATATTTTGTTATTTTTTTTTTATTCGCGGTAATTTTTCACTTTGACTATCAATAAGCAAGTGTAATACTAAGTTGAATATAAATGAATGTGAGTTTATTATTTAACCAATAAAATGACCGATAAACAAACGATTGGTAGCACGTTATAATTCGCTTTGCATATGTTGTAACAATCCTACTCCTAAACATTGAGGGCATTGGCTTACATAACATAGTTTAAAATGTAATAAAATAAATTATTTTTCACTGACGACATCACGCGTAAATAAATCTTTCAAAATTTAATGGTAGGATTATATTATACAGGGACTGGTAAATATATATATGTATAAATCAAGTGTTCGCGTACATTATTAATTAGTAAAAGATAAATAAATAAATAGTTTTCATAACTTTTATAAAAATCTAAGAAAATGAATCACTAAATAACCGTGGCGGCACACTTGTATGTAAATGAAGTACAATAAAGAATAACCTTCACTTATTAATACATCAACATAAGATATTATGTTTATGTATTTAATCAAATTATTCGATTAGAAAACGTTTCCGTTTGGATTCACAACTGATTTAACGATTCGCTTAATAGTACACATCCTGGCGATTCGTTTTATTTCATCCCTGCTTATCAAACACGTAAGTATTCATTTCATCATTTTATAAAGATAATAATTATGTTGAATAACGTTACTTAAATAATTTAATTAAAATAATGATTTTTTTGTAATATGATCTTTAATCGGGACATGATTTCATGCTTCAACGGTCACCTTGCAAGATACTTTGATTTAACAGTGTTTTTTGAACAATAATCAAACATAATCGTATTTGAAGTATAATCTATATTAGTCTCTAAATAATAAACACAATAAGAGTCAGTTTCGCAATGATCACTGCACTTTAAAACAGCTTATATAATGGTCTTAAGAACTGATTCACTTGCTTGTTAACTTTTCTCGGTCGGTTGAAGTACCCTGCGACCGCACTTCCGAAACCTGATGCGGCAGCCGAAACGGCATTCTGTATTGGGTTGAAGTTTTGATATTGATTGTAAGGCTGATTGTAACCATAGTTCGCTTGTCCTCCAAATGCTCCTGGGAATCCTTGGACACCATAACCACCTTGACCGTGACCCCCATGACCATGTCCTCCATGACCTTGTCCTCCGTGACCGTGTCCCCCATGACCGTGTCCACCATGGCCGTGTCCCCCGTGACCATGGCCGCCTTGAACGGGATACTGTTGAATCGGAGCGAGTGCTGGCCCGCCACCACATCCGAAGAAGTAATTTGTAACAGGCGCGTTTACGTATGTGTAGTCGTGAGGTCCAAACTTTTCCCCAAAGGTCCTTCCGTACCCTCCATAGCAAGGGTTATTCTGGTGCTTCTTCTTCTTTCTATGTTTACGTCCGATATCGTCATCATAGTCGTTAACACCGAGATCTTTAGTTTCGAGCGCATCCTCGGAAGTGACCAGGAGCACAGAGCTGTGCAGGAGTAAGATGATAATTTGGACTTTCTGAAATATTAAAACTCTTTGAATTTTTTTTAACAAAATTATTCATATACAATGACTTTCGATTTCAAAAAATATAAAACTTATACAACAATGATAGTTTAGCTTAGTATTGTGAATTGTAAACAAAATACACGTAGAGACATAAGTAGTTGCGAGCAAATTTTATTCTAATTGAATATACACAAGAGAAATATATACGAATATTTATTTTATTTCGATCGGATTTAATGTGTGAACTATACACATAAAAAAACAAAAAGCTTTAGGTATTTTCAGTACTAACT